>NW_026652296.1:36772729-36836516 GCF_009828535.3 Hylobates moloch
TGGAGGCTGTGCAGTGGAGATGACGTGCAGTATGAATGGCATGTGGCATGGAGGCTGTGCAGTGTGCAAGGCTTGCCCCATGGAATCTGGGTATCTGCCCAGCTGCACCTCATCACACACAGCCCTGTCGACTCCACTCTCCATTCCTCACTGAAAACATGTGGCTTTGGGGGTGTCAGAGAGCTGGTTTTGGAACTGCTGAGCTTCAGAAGGGGCTGTCCCTGCAGGAGATGCTCGGGAGGTCCAACCTGTGACAAACCAACCCATGTCCAAGACCCCTGAAAGCGGCAGAGCCAGGCTGGGGAGTGGCCACTTCTCCAGTGCCCAGCTCAGCCCTTGACCTCAGGGAGTACGGCAGCCATGGGTCCCAACGTATCCTTGCAAAAAAACAAAAAATCTGCCTGTCTGTTTATTTATTTTTTAGTTTCCTTATTTTTAGTTTACAAATGGTGTTATTACTATCTCTATTGTCATTATCTTTTCTGTTTTACAAAGGACAAAGCTGAGGCTCCAAGATGTTAAAACACGTCCACTCACAAACCATCCTGTGAGTGGTTGCTGGAGTCTGGAATCCCCGATGCCAACTGCGCACCCAGGGCTCTGAGCTGCGTGCTGGGTTTGTACATGGCTGCTTTGGCTGCACACAAACCCCACTTTGCCACCATTGCTTCTCGTGAGAAGATGAGGCGTCTTCCTCCCCTCTCCCTGCCAGGACTCTGATGACTCTGCTTCTTGCTAAGTCTGTCTCACGGTGGTGACGGAGAGGCCCATGGCAACAGTGAGGTTTTCCTGATCTTAGTCAATGCTTGGGGAACCGTTGCCCCAGACCACATAGGCACTTGGAAGCATTGCCTTCCATCTTTAGAAATTGCTTTAGCATTACACAGTCCCCAAGAAGCAAAGATTTAGCTTTCAGGGCACTCTCCCAATCTTCACAGATTTCAATTTAGAAGCATAAAGGAATCACACTCTGTAAATTACCAAGCTGAGGCTAGATGACATCAAAATAATTTGTCAACTTTGATTGAAATAGATTTTAAAAACTCAGGGGTGGGAATGATTGTTCACACCTGTTATCTCAGCACTTTGGGAGGCTGAGGTGGAAGGATCACTTGAGGTCAGGAGTTTGAGACCCGCCTGGGCAACATGGTGAAACCCATCTCTACTAAAAAGATATAAATAGCCGAGCTTCGTGGTGCATGCCTGTAGTCTCAGCTACTTGGGAGGCTGAGGCAGAAGATTACTTGAACCCAGGGAGTGGAGGTTGCAGTGAGCCAAGATCGCATCATTGCACTCCAGCCGGGGCAACAGAGTGAGGCTCCGTCTCAAAAAACAAACAAACAAACAAACAAACAAACAAAGCTCAGACAAATTACAGGGCAGACAAAAACACCCCAGCTCTTTTCTTTGTTCCTCTTCTGCCAGGAATGTTCTGGAGTATAAATGGTTGTGGGCATCATGCCACTCGAGAGGAAGGAGAGGAGATGAGGCTGGCCTAGGAGAGGCCACATGGATACCAACAAGCCAAGCAGAGAAATACACACAATCCCCAACACCAAGAAAGACTCATCACGCACTGCAGCGTCTTAAAGAATCCTCTTCATGAGTCATTTAATTGGTACATCTGCGGACTGCAAACATTGGGAAGGAGTCTGCAATTCATGCAGAGGTCCCACATTTTTGAGCTAAAGCCAAGGCAGAGAAAGGCAGGTGCCCTCCAGGGCCGCCCATTCTACCACGTTGCCTGCCTGTTCTAGCCGTTTTCCTTACCTCCACGGAGAGAGAGGGCTCTCAGTTCCCTCGGGGTTTTCTTCCTGGGGATGTTTTAACAAAATAATCATAGCGCAGGGCATGACACCAAATGTTTGCACATCACAATGTTCAGCATTCGTGGCAGCTTTGTGAGCAAGAGTGTGAGGCACCTGTTTCAGGAGTGGGAAGCCGAACCCCGCCCATGGCTCACTTCTCTGTGCTCACCGACTCTGGTGAGCATCTCACGCACCATCCAAGGGTGGCGGTCCCAATGGCCACATCTGCACTGAGGAGCCTGGCAGCCACTGGCCATGTGGAGCTGTGTCTGCTTAAAGTGCTCACAAGTACACACAACCAACACTGGTCCCTCGGTGACACCACACGCTCAGGAGCCACACGTGTCCCATGCTGTCACATGGGACAGCACAGATGCAGAACGTTTCCACCACCTCAGAAGGTCCTATTGGACTGTGCTGTTCGTTGTATAGAGCACCTTTGACATAAGTGACTCCATCTTAGAAAAAGACTCCATCTTATATTTCACAGGGCAACAGAGTTTTTTTTTCTTTTTATATATGCTTTAATTTTTCCGTGATTACAAACACAACTGAATATCAAATGCACAAAGTAAGAATTATACAGGGAAAAAAATCAGATACGTTCATATATATATCACCTTTTCAAGGCTATTTCCATCCAGAATAACCTTGGTTTGCCAGGGCCAATAGAAAGAAGTCACAAAATCACCTTTAGTCAAATTTGTGTGTTTGCTTTCTTCTATAATTCCAATACCTCCACCATCAACGACTTGAGATAGCTGCCAAGGTGTTATATAATCAGTGCCAGTGTCTTCATTCATTCTACAACGATGGCTGTCACTTCACACAGAGTTTTTCAACAGAGACCAGAGTTTTTTTGCCTGATCAATAAAGACTGCATCCAACCAGACAAGGATTTAACCAAGGACACTCTGCCACTATTAGTCCTCACCAGAGGACTCTGTAGCCATAAAAAGAGCAAGACTTCAGCAGCTCGAAAACAGTCATTTTACCAGACAACATCTTGCCATCACTTGTGATAAGGGCCCAGCATCTGCCGTTGAAGGCTCCGCCCATAGCAAAGACTCTTCCTTGCAAGACAATGACCACTGACAGAGCACCCGGTCCAGGCCAGTGTATTCTTTTCATTCTCGCCACTCTCCCTGGACTGGAACATGAACCCCTTTTCCTATCCCTTTTCTCTTGATGTTAAATGTTACTTAGTTTGTTGTGGAATGTTTAATCTATAACATTTATATGTTGATTAAATATACTGTGATGTATGGTTTGCAATACTGACTGACAGGTGGCTCGGCTCAAGCCTGTGTGCCCGCCGCTCTCACTCTCGAGGCAAGGGGAAGCAATAAGGAGAATACCTCCTGGGAACTCCAGGGAGCTCGTGGCCTTTATAATGGAGAATGCAGCATCAATAAAAAGCCTGACATTGTGGAAAGGCACAAAAGTGAGGATCTGGTGATCTCTGACCTTGCGCTCACAGCTGTCTCGTGGGATCTGACCCTCTTTACTCTGGGCTTGGCGTCTTCCACCTGCAGGGAGCTCCCTGCTGCTCCTCCCACTTGCGTGTGTGCCCTGCCTGCATCAGAGCCTGTGCACTTGCTGCCCCCTAAGCCAGGATGCACATGTGCCTAGCTTGCCCACTTCATTTGGGGTTTTTGCTCAAATGCCACTTCTCATCAGAGCCTCCCTTACATAGCTGCAAAGCTGCCATCACCTTTCCAGCCCTTCTATCCCCAGCCTGCTAGGGGCTTCTCTGCACTCACATGATACTGATTTGTCTACTTTCTGACTCCCTTCCTTTTTCTCTTTTCATTTTTTTTGAGACAGAGTCTCGCACTGTCTCCCAGCTGGAGTGCAGTGGCGCGATTGGGGCTCACTGCAACCTCCGCCTCCCGGGTTCAAGTGATTCTCCTGCCTCAGCCTCTGGAGTAGCTGGGATTACAGGTGCGAGCCATCATGCCTGGCTAATTTTTGTATTTTTAGTAGAGATGGGGTTTCACCATGTTAGCCAGGCTGGTTTCGAACTCCTGACCCCAAGAGATCCACCCGCCTTGGCCTCCCAAAGTGCTGGCATTACAGGTGTGAGCCATCACGCCCGCCCCTGACTCCCTTCCTCTAAGCACCAGGAGGGCAGAAATCTGCACATTTTATCCAAAGCTGTATCCTAAGTGCGCAGAACAGTGCCTGGCACGTAGTACGACTCAGGCACATTTGCTGAATGAATGAGGGATTCGCCAGTGGCCTGAGCCAATATGAACAACACTAACTAAAGTGGTGAAGCCCCTACAGTTTCAGAGGACAGCGGAGTAACCAGCAGCTCCACCTTCCTTTGACCCTATCATTGCCCGTGAATACTCTGCATTCAGCCCTGCTGCCTGACCTCTGATCTTCTCTTCACCCTCTGAAATGCCTTCCTATGCTCTCCAGGGCGTATATCTTCACCATCATTTACATGTACCCACCGAGAAGGGTTTCAAGGTTGGGTGAGAATGATGACTTGGCCACGCTCCAGGCTGTCTTATTTATGGTGGCTCCAGGGCAACTGAGGACAGAACCAGTCCCCAGGACAGCACCTGGGAAAGCTGTAGGCGGAGGACACAGCTCAAGCCCCCTGCATCTACGGGAGGTGCACTCATGTTCTCTGGTCTTGGCAGACAGCCTGGAGCGAGACACCCTCTGTCCACATCACAGGTGTGTGGAAGTGGACCCGGCTGCCTTTGAGGACTCCAGGCAAGAGCTTCCACTCTCACAGAAGGGAATGAGTCTTCATGAGCCACATGGGTGAGGCCTGTGTCTGAGATGTGAGCCATGGAGACCCTGCAGGGCCAGTGCTGAGGCCATCCTCCTGCACCTGCACCAATGGGGCAAGCCCCAGGGGTCCACTTAGATCCCTCAGGGGTGTTCCATGGGCTGCCTGGCTGTAGAAGACCCAAACCCTTCTGCCCACGTCAAACCATCCTCTCTGCACCAGCCTTCTTCAACATCTCGAGGCCCCTTTTTCTCTTCTTTACTCAAAGTCAGGTCACATAAAAACCACAGACATCTCCTGAGGACCCCCGATGTGCGATGCACACAGGGCTCACAAGTACACAGCTGTATGGAGATCTGGGATTTCCAGAGAGCAGAGTCCTAGGAAGCCATGTTTTCATATCTGAACACACATTGCCCTAAATTACTGACCGATCATCTTGGGTATATGCTGTCATACTTTTAGTTTTTCCTCCTAGGTAGTAGTTTTTTTGTAGAAAGAGGATATTTCACATACTGGTGTGAAACAAGCAAAAGCAAACTGACAAAACCCCTCCACTTTAAAACTGCCTTTTAAAAAGCTTGCCTGCTGAGCAGGTTGTTACATTTGGATGGGTCAGGTGGAGCATTGGGGAAGGGGCTAGGAAGAGATCCATGGTTTTCTCAACAGAAGTGAGGATTTAGGAATCCTTAGGGACGTCTGTGTTGGATTGCTGAAAGGGAGATGGGATGGGGAGGAGGAGAGAGGGTCCACTGAGGTGTCAGGGCCTGAGGCACTACTGAGGATGGGGAGCCAGTGCCTAGCCTGGGGGCAGGGCTGGGGAGTCCAGGGACTGCGGTGGTCATTACTCTTCAGCACATGGGTAGGGTCCATGTCTGTGACTCCCTTTCCATCTGCGCCCAGTGCTTAGATGCGATCTGTGAGTTCACAGCTCAGGAGTCAACCATGAAAGGGGCAAAGCAGATCTCAGAGCCCTGCCTTGACCCAGCCCCTTCCAGGTATGTGATGCCAGGGGCATGTGCCCCCGATCAGCTGTCTTCCATCACACATCGCAATAGCCCAAAACAGGTACAGCAGAAACGCTCAACAATCATCAGCCCCAAACTAGAGCTCGGAACCATCATAAGAAAATGAAATCATGGGCAATGTCATTAAAATGTCAACTGTATTTCACACTTTATTCTAATTCTTAAAATCTGAGAATTCAGTTATTCTTTGTTAATCAGCTCTCCATTAACCAGATAATTCAACCAACAAAAACACGAGATTTTCTAGTAAATATGTATTTCTAATTGCAACATATTTGATTTTGCTGTAGTTCCAAGGATATATGTACCTTTGTGCCCCTGAAAATGGGGAAAACATGCCCTCTGCCATCAGTGGTGGGCCTGGTCTAACCATTTGGTCTCCATTTGGTTTTTGAGGGACGTCACAGAGCACAAGACAATGTGGGTGGTGATGCCATGTGTCACTGAAGGAGAGGGACTTTCATGCTGTCGCCGATGCAGTGGTTTCTCACTGTGCTCTTTAGGGCCTGGGGCCTCCATGAAGGGACAAGTGGTGGTGGGGGTGGGGGGTGGATGCCTCAGAGTCCCTGAACCTGCCCAGGCCCAAACAGCTCAGACTTTTCCTGTTTTGCATGTTGGCTTCCCAGGCAATCTTTTCTAAAACAAATGGATCTCAGCTAAAATCAATAAATTAATGTATAATGTTCAAAAATGAGCGAGTCAATGCATCATTCAGAAGTAAACAGATTTTTCCTCCTAGTAGTATCTAGTCCAATATTCCTAAATCATTTTATATTCTTTGAGGAGGGAGGTCTTTTTAGAAGAAAATAACCCAGTTAGGTGCATAAAATATGAAACTTTTCTGTACAGAAAAATATATTAACGTCACAAGAGAAATCAAATAAAACACAAGTGCCTTGCATGTCCTAGAACAAATGAGATGAAGTTCCCATTGTGCGCGTCTGGGGCTTGTCTGCTGTAAATGAGGTGCACATCGCACTGCAGCCCTTGGAGGTCAGGACTGACCTTTTCTCTTTTGGAGGCTCCCAGTTTGATTCTGGGGCCAGAGTAGATGCTTGCAAATATCCGAAGGAGATTATTTGCAAACAGACTCTCTGGGAATAAATGAACATTCAGTGTGTACGGGCAGAATGGTTGAAGCTGACCAGACCTGACTTAACAGATCACCTCCATCCTATTTCTTTAAATTTTGTTTTCTTCCTTTGGGATGGGTGCTTTAGGTCTTAGCTCCTAGCACATCCCCATGAAGACTCAATTCCCATGATCAATAGACATGATTAGTGGGAGACCTGAACTTCCTTTCAAAAACGTTCAGCCCTTTGAGACAGGGATGGGGTCCTGAAAGGCAAACTTTGGGAAGAAAGCCCTTGTAAAGCTGCATTCTGCATTCACTTGTGTCACACAAAAACCTCACCAGAAGTAATGGGATGAGGCTGGGGAGGCACATCCAGGGTTTCCCTGGCAACATCTACCGTGCTCCAGGGAGACAAGCTTTCATTCACAAAGGGAAGTTGTCAAAAGAGAACTGTCTCTGTTAATGGCTATTTGTCCTGGGTAAAGCGCAAATGTATTTCTCCTCTGAGAAGTTTCTGATTAGCACCTAATGATGGCCCTAGGGATCTGTAATGTTCTGGAAGCAGGAGCTGAATGAAATGAAATTCATTAAGATTCACCTCTGTGTGTAGCTCCTGGTTTGTCTTTGTGAAGGTAATGGTGTTGTACACTGGACTTCAGGTTTTATGATGTGATAAGACATATCATATTAAAGGACTGGTTTTCCATATTCCTGCATTAATTGAAATACTTGTCTTTTAACTAGCTATAGGCATTTAATCCAATGGTTAGAGGAGGATAAGAAGTTCCTTCACTGAGTTCACCCATCAGGCTACGTTCTTCCCGTGGCCTGGAAGTGCTCAGTGGCCTGGGAGGGCAGCTTTAGCAAATGCATTGTTTTTATTTATTTGTTTATTTACATTTTTAGAGACAGAGTCTAGCTCTGTTGCTCATGCTGGAATGCAGTGGTGGGATCTCGGCTCACTGTAACCTCCACCTCCCAGGTTGAAGCAATTCTCCTGCTTCAGCCTCCTGAGTAGCTGAGACTACAGGTGCATGCCGCCATGCCTGGCTAATTTATTTATTTATTAATAGAGACGGGGTTTCACTGTGTTGCCCAGGCTGGTCTCAAACCCCGCAGCTCAGGCAATCTGCCCGCCTCAGCCTCCCAAGGTGCTAGGATTACAGGTGTGAGCCACCGTGCCCGGCCTAACAAATGCATTCCTGGGGCCTGTCTTAGTTTAGGTACTCCTATAAGCAGAACTTGAGTAAAGGATTCAGGTACAATTGCTTTCTTGGGAGGTGATCTCAGCGAAGATGATGGGGAAGAGGAGAAATGGGAGCCTGGAGGCTGCTCCTGCTGGGACCTCGAGGACATCAGTGTAAGATGCATTCTGAGTTATCCCTCTGGAATAAACTGACCTTGGTCTCCTGGGGGCAGAGATTCTCCCATCCTTTGCAGGGCAGACTTCTGGTCTTCAGAGAAAGTTCAGGCCCAGGGGTGTCTCAGGCAAGGGTCATACCTGAGAAGGTATGGGGGTAAGAGGAGCTGAGAGCACCTGCTGCAGAGCCTGTGGAGGAACTGGGGGTTGCTGGCTGTCCCCAGTACTGCCCTGGGGCAGCACTACATGGAACACGACCATGAGACTCCGGGATACTTGAGAGGGGGTGAGAAGACAGACATATGACGAATACATCATGCAGGATGAGAATCCTCATCACCACTGCCAAACAGATGGGTGCAATGAACAGATGCATACCTTGGCCTTCAATGACAGGATGGGCCAAAGCTTTCCAAGACTTGGTGTTGAAAGATCACTATGTGATTCAGGTCAGAGTGACCAGGGCGCAGCAGGCCATCAGTGTAAGCTGGTGAGGATACTGTTTTTTCCTTCTCATCTGTTTTTATTTTCACAATGTGGATATAATTTGTGTTGTACACTGGACTTCAGGTTTTGTGAAGAAGGGTCTGGCAGCCCCTGACTCATTAAAGGACTTGGGTGCAGGGAAAGCAGCACAGGAAAAGCTGGGGGTGGGGAGTGAGCATCACACACATAGGACTGTGGAGAGCCAGAGAGCATGGCTTGAGTGCGACGGAGAAGTGCCTGCAGCCAGACCACTTCTCCCTGCTTGAACAAAACTGAGCTCATCCCACATCAACCTATGTAACTGGGAAATAAATAAGGATGCAGCCTCCTATGACCCATCCAGAAGGGCTGGTTTCACAGCTGAATGTCAAGTTATCATTGCCTGTTGATCCAGTTACTAAAAGAGTACCTCTGCTTACAATGTATGTTGAATTCTCTGCCCAGAAGAGCTACATAGAGTATGTTATTGGTTAAGGCAATGGTTATCCTTTTAGATCTTCTTATCTCCACTTTGTTTTTCTGGAGAACTCAGCACATAACCCACTATGGATTTTACTGTTTTCAGATGCACACTCCAAGCTAGTTTTTAGCATCGTGGATTTGGGCTGGCTTAAAGGTAAAAATGGGAACTAAGACACCTAC
Organism: Hylobates moloch; assembly: GCF_009828535.3. Taxonomy (NCBI): domain Eukaryota; kingdom Metazoa; phylum Chordata; class Mammalia; order Primates; family Hylobatidae; genus Hylobates; species Hylobates moloch. The sequence continues at coordinate 36,781,878 of NW_026652296.1, forward strand.
TCTCATCCAGGCCTCTTCATTATCACCTGTCTCACTCCCAGTGCCATGCAGAGACAGAGCCAGTGCCAGAGCCTGGGCACTCCCTTACATTTCACGTCCCATGTACTCTGCTTGTCTCTCCTGTGTCCAGGTGGAAACACTGCCTGATCTCACTTATCCTTAGAGCGAGGAAAATGAAAACTACACTAAGTCACCATTTCTCACCTATCAAGTCAAAAATTAATGATACTATTAAGTGAGACTTCAAGGAAACAAGCTGATGGGAATGCAAATTGGTGCAGTCTCTAGGGAAAAAAATTGTCAATATATAACAAAATTACTGACATGTGTTTTTGGTTTAGCTATCCTAGTTCTAGTAATTTATCCTGAAGATTCACATCCAAAAAATATAAAAATACATATGCACAAGGTTACTCACTGCAGCATTACAGGTAACTGGGAAATATTGGAAACAACCTAAATGTTCATTCAAAGGAGAGTGGTTAAATAAACTCATACATCCATACTATGGAATGCAATGCAACTTTAACAAGAATGAGAGATACCAATATGAACTGACTGGATTGGAAGTTAATATGGATAGATATCATTTCTATAGACAGAAAAATACAAATGTGTTGTTATATATATATGGATATTTATACATACCTTTCCCCTTACAGTCTGCTGAGAAGGCCTAGAAACAGTGAATCCCAAGTAGCAATGAGCACACCTAGCACCCAGTTTGTGTTTCCTAAATACCATTGTCCAATGAAGGTATCCCAAGAGGGATCCTTGGAGAAATAGCTGATTTCAAGGCTGGGGCTGGCAATGAACAAGATGCACCTGGAACAGCTGTGCCAGGAAATGATAATAAAAGGCAACTGAAGAATGATGTGCCATGTCCAAAAGGCACAGAAGCCAACTTGAAGGGACTTTTGCGGTCAAATCTGGAACTGGGTGAGCATCATAAACACTCAATATATACTGTCAGTTACTCACTGAATACATAAAAATCAAAGGTCTAACCTAAAATAAAGTAATACATGATAAAAAAATAAATACAGGAGAAGGAAGAACTCTTCCTCATAGTGGAATGTCAACTAATAAACATAGAGGGAACTATGGGTTAGACAATTGTCAAAGAATGCTAAAACAAGTTGGTGAATGACTAATGAAAAGCAAGATTTTCACATGGTCTCACTGTACTTCCCTACAAGATACTCATTAATTACAAAGCAACATTGTCACTTGGGCAGTGAGAAACTTGCCAGACACCAAATCAAATGATCAAAGCTACCATCACTAGTAATGGATACCATGGGCCCCCTGACCCAATGTACTAAAAGGGCACAGAGTCACTTCTGGGTGTTTCTGGCAAAAATGCATAACTTGAATCCAATCATAAAGAATCATCCAACAAATTCAAATTGACAGACCGCCCCGTACTCTGCAAAGACACCAAAGTCATGAAAAACAAGGAGAGACAGAGAGATTATTCCAGATTAAAGAAGACTAAAGAGGCAGGACAAGAAAATGCAATGTGGAATCTCAAACCAAATCCTGGATTTGAATGTCTTTTTCTTTGGGTTTAAAGGACAACATTGAAAGAACAGGGAGGCCAGGCACAGTGGCTCACACCTGTAATCTCAGCACTTTGGGAGGCTGAGGCAGGTGGATTATCTGAGGTCAGGAGTTCGAGACCAGCCTGGCCAACATGGTGAAACCCCGTCTCTACTAAAAATACAAAAATTAGCCAGGTGTGGTGGCACAAGCCTGTAATCCCAGCTTCTCGGGAGGCTGAGGCAGGAAAATTGCTTGAGCCTGGGAGGCGGAGGTTGCAGTGAGCCGAGATTGCAACACTGCACTCTAGCCTGGCCAACAGAGCGAGACTCTGTCTCAAAAAAAAAAAAAAAAAAAGGAAAAAAAAGAAAGAACAGGGGAAATTTGAGTAAGGTCTATAGAAGATAGTATTGCAACAATGACCATGTTAATTTCTTGACTTTCATAACTGAATTTGTTTTTAGAAAATACACGTAGTTCATTTAGGCATAAAATAACATTATGCCTGTAACATACTTGCAAATTTCTCAGAAAAAAAATACGCATATCGAGAGAGATGTGTAAAGCAAGTATTGTAAACTCTTAAGATTGAGGGGAGCTGGAGACAAGTATACAGGAATTCTCTGCACTATCCTGCAACTTTTGTGTAAGTCTGAAATTATTTCAAAAATAAAAACTCTCATTTGGCAAAATATTCAATATTGGTAAGCTGGGCAAAGGGTACCTGGGAGTTCTTTGGACAACTTTTGCAACTTTTCTGTAAGTATGAAATTATTTCAGAAAAAACAAAAGATACTAGTGTCCATTTATACATTTAAAACTCTTCACTATAAACATTTGATAAAGTCACGGCTATATCCTAATATGAAAGAAAAAATTGCCATCTGTCTAGAATAAATTACTTGTGTTAAGCAGACAACAAAAATAAATAAACAAAAAGTTGAGAAACCCCTCACAAAGTGTGGCATTTTCGTGAAAAAACTATACTTTAAATTGAATATTTTTCCTTTGGGGATTAAGTGTTGCATACATTTTTTTTCCTTTTTTAGATTGCGCTTTAATGGAAATACCATGCGCATTACTGGAAAAAGTAAAAAAAATATTGAATTCACTTTCTTGTGACACATGAATAATTCATTTAACACTGCAATTTGGTGTCTCATCATGTTTGTCCTTTTCATATTCTCCCAGAGAAGCTACTTAGTGGTGTCTGGTATCACACACCTGCCCCAGAAACACAGCACGTCAAACACTTCAAACAGATGCGCTGGAGCCCAGCACACTGAAGACAGCTTCCAGCCTCCTCTCTCAGAATGGGGACCCTGTATAGTCAGAGGCCACTTCTTAGAGGACGAGGCAGCCCAGTGCCCACTGCCAGGCACCCTCAGAGCAACCGGCTCCTGGGCAGATCTGGCAGAGGAGGGCGGCTCACTGGCGCCACAGGAATGCTCTTCACAGGATGCCCACTCTCAAAAGCAGAACAGACCCACCGCCAGGAGCGGGAAGGAACTTACAGCAGAGCAGTGGGTAAAACTTCAGACTAATGAGGGTCAGGACAGGGGCTAGGAGGTGGAGGAGGCTGGTAGAGTGCCAATCCTCCCTGGAACAGACTGCAAGCTTGGAGGCACCTGACATCCATCCATCCACACCACCCATCTGAATCTTCTCTGAGCTTCTTATGAGCGCCGAGAATGATTGTCCCATTTTTCCTCTGTATATCTCACCTTTCCTCCATCCTTAACCCCTGGCAACCGCTGCACTATCAGTTGTTACAGTTTCATCTTTTCAAAAATGGCATGGGAATGGAAAGATACAGTATACAACCTTTTGAGTCTGGCCTTTTCCACTCTTGAGATCCATCCAGCTTGCTCTGGGAGGGGTGCATATGAACACAGCTGTATCTTTTCCTTTAAGAGGCCAGGGGCCATCTCTATTCCCCATATCCTGCCCAACCCTGTCCTCCATCCAAGGGCACCAGAAGCTTCTTTGGCTTGAATGAGACCCACCTTACTCCAGAGTGGGAAGACCAGTCGCTCCACGCTCTCAAGAGTTCCAGGCAGTGGCCAAAGTCACCAGCCCTCTGCAGTTTGAGAGCCTTAAATCTGCATCTCCCATCTCTGCAACAAGAAGAGCCAGCTGCTGAAGGTGTGGGACAGGAGAGCCCTGAGTTCAGGTGATTCTGGGAGCCTCCCGCCCAGTCTCTCTGAGCTCTCCTGGCTGGCCCCCTGGCCACATCCCCTCATGCCAGAATGCAACTGTGCAGAATGCAACAGAAAGCTGTCTAGGTTGCAAGGATTTGAGTATTTTCCAAACTAAAGTCTTACTGAAACACCAGGGGTTAGGTCTAGGTCCTGCTGCTTGCCACACAGGAAGCCAATGACTGACACAAGGAGTATTGCCAAGCAAGAAGCCTTTAATTCAGTGCTACAGCTGAGGAGATGGGAGCTCAGTCTCAAATCCATCTCCCTGACCCACTAAAATTAGGGGTTTATATAGCAAAGAAGAAATGTAACAGTGTGTAAGAAAATAGGAACCGGGGAGGCCTAAGGAAGCACTCAAGTGATGAATGAGGGGTCTGGCATCACCTTCTCTGGATACAGTGATCTGATAAGTTTCAGTTCTTTGATAATTTTTTTTGGGTTGAAAGGCCTGAAGGTCCTTTCTTGAAGAAGGAACTCAGATAAAACAAATGTAAGTTTCAAGCTTTAAGATCAGAAGGGTCAATGTCTGTTTCTTCAAAAAAACTGTCTATGGGTCAATTTCAAAAGGTTGCCTCTGTGTAAAACCGAGTTATAGTAAACCTCTGGTTATTTATCAAGGGATGAGCTGGGGTATTCTAGGTAACTGAATATTAGCTATTTTTAATAATCACTAATTTCCTTTTTTTCTTCAGTGTTCTAAAATGTTCTGCTTTGTTGAAAGAAAAGCATGTATTTAAGTGATATTTTTAGTTACAGTTTGAAGACTACAGAAAGAATATTCAAATTCATTAAACATGACTTCATACAATATAAATGTATATCTATGTGTATATATGTATAAGTTATATATATATACACTTTGAAATATTTTGTGTGTGTGTATATATACATGCACTTTGAAATAATTTTGGACTTACATAAAATTTTCAAAAATAGAACAGAGTTCCTGTAGGAACTGCAAAGATAGAACAGAGAGTTCCCATATACCCTTGCTTCCCTCTTACATAACCATAATGCAATGATGAAAACCCAGAAAATGACATTGGTATAACACTCCTGACTAAACCACAGACCTTAATCGGATTTCACCAGTGTATCTGTGCTTCACTCTTGTGTGTGTGTGTGTGTTTGCAGTGTATAGTTCTATGGATTTTGTTGCATGTATAGATTTATGCAACCACTCCAACAGCCAAGATACAGAAAGGCTTCATCATCTCCAAAGAACTCCCTCATTTTTCCTTTTCATATCTCACCTTTCCCCATCCTTAACCCCTTGCAATCACTGCACTGCTGTTGGTTGTTACAGTTTCGTCTTTTCGAGCAGGCACAGGAATGGAAACACACAGTATATCAACCTTTGAGGCTGACCATTTCCACTGGCACAATACCCTCGAGATCCAGGTTGCTGGGTGTATCCATAGTTCATTCATTTTTTTTCCTGAGCAATATTCCATAATAAATAACACAATGTGTTTAATCCATTCATCCAAAAATGAAGAACATTTGCTTTTCCAATTGTGAGTTATTAGAAGTACATGTTATAGATATATATGTATGGGTTTTTGTGTGAATGTAAGGTTTTATTTCCTTAGCACAAATACCTTGGAGTAGGATTGCTGGGTCATATGGTGTTTGAAACCGACAGTGTTTTCCAGAGTTGCTGTTCCAGTTTGCATTCCCACTGGCAATGTATGAGAGTTCCAGTTACTTTGCATCCCTGCCAGTACCTAGTATTTTCAATATTTTGGATTTCAGCTATTCTGAGGTGTGCAGTGGTATATAATCATGGTTTTAGTCTGCATTTCCCTGATGGCTAATGATGTCAAATGTCTTTCTTGTGTGCTTATTTGCCATTTATATATTCCCTTTCATGAAGTGTCTGTTCAAATATTTTGCTTATTTTTAAATTAGATGGTTGTGATTTCTTACATTTAAATTTAGAGATATTTTTTCCGTATTCTGGATACAAACTGTCAGATATGCAATTTACAAATATTTTTCTTCCAGTGTGTAGCTTTTCATTTGACAGTGTTTTTTGTAGAGCAAAAGTTTTTAATTTTGATCAAGTAAAATTTGTCTATTCTTTCTTTTATAGATTGTTTTCCTGATGTCGTAGCTAAGAACCCTTCACCTTATCCTAGGTTACAGAGATTTTCTGTTTTCTTCTAAAAGCTTTATAGCTAAGCACTTTACATTTAAATGTGATGGCCCATATATTTTCAGAGAAGTGTTGCTACACATTTTTTCAGTAAATTAACTCTGCCAGAAGAAGATTTTGCCTGTCCATATAAACTCTATAATATTATAAAATATAATACTGAAATTGGTATATGACCATTTTTAAACAGCAGATTAAAAGTGGATAAGTCAACAAATGGTGCAGAGAAGACATCTTTTTTACTCCTGGCATCAACCTGCACTTCAAATAGATACGACAGGCAGAACACTGAAAAGAATTATATAGTGAATGTTCACGTATTCATCACTTAGGTTCTACAACTAGCATCTTTACCGCACCAACTTTATCATTATTCGTGCATCTGTTCATCCTCCTATCCACCCATCGCTTCATCTTATCTTTTTTGATCCATGTCAGAATGAGTTGCACACAGCAGGACACTCGCCCTAAACACTTCAGCATCATACCATTAACTGGGGTTCGGTATTTGTTTGCACTTTTTTCTGGGGTAAACTTTACAAAAGTTGATTTTTTAATAGAAAGCTGGGGTTTTTGGTTTTGATTTAGATAATTTGGATCCACTTGACCTTAAGATACAAGTTAGTCAGTATAATAGAATAGAAAAAGCATGAGATTTAGAGTTAAATTTTGACCTACCCCTTCCTAGCTGAAACCCTTGGGCAAGTCACCAATGTCCTTGGGGTAGGCTGCCCCGGGGCTCACTCAGGGGCTTCAACACTCCTGACGCCCAGGTCCCTGATGCTCTCTCTGGGCATGTGGAACTTTATAAGTGAATTAATCATATGTGATTCTAACATAAGACTAGATGGAAAACCAGCAGCTGGAACCTCAGATTCATCACATGTAAAACAGGGATGCCACCCCTTTGAGTGAGGAAAAGCACTAGACATGGACACACGAGTCACTCTCCTGTCACACACTGCCTAGATTTGAATATTTTCTTCTTGCCTTTTTGGTCACATATAGAAATTCTCCTCCTGTGGTCAAATCACAGTAAAGGCTAAGGAGGGGGAACAGTTTTCAGTTTGCAGAAATTCCAGCAGTCCCTGACTGATTTATTGAGTTCATATTTCCGACACCAAAATGTGTCATGTCACCTGCAATGGGTGGGCTCTCGAGGGACACATGCACTTTCTGTCTCCTCACATAGGGTGGGACAATTTCCCCAGGTTGGTGTGATGAGCTAGCAGATGTGAATTCCGCCATGCTCCCAGAGTCCCTCAGGCCTTCAGAACTGGTTATGGACGTGCACCATCTCTGAGAAGCCCAGCTGATGAGCGGAGGTGGTGACATGTATGAACAGGGGGCACAGGACCACCTTCGGTTCAGGTGAACACATTTATGCAGAAGTGAATCTTCCAAAAGAGGACTGCAAGCAAATGTTGCCTCCTGCCTTTCTTCGGCCCTAATTGTTACATCAAATGCTGTGACTACCTCTTGCCTTGACCTCAGATAGCACATTTTGAGTGCTTATGTGAATACATAAAGTCCTCATTCCTCACGTTTTGGGAATCCTGTCTGCTGCTTACAGATCCACGGAGGTGATCAGGACGATGTGCGCCATGCCTCTCACTGGTTCGGCCACTGGCTTTTCAAAACGCTCCTCAAGGTTAGTATCTTTTTTATCTCAGTTTCTGATCCCCCAGACATTAAGTCCTGTGTGGTCAGACTTGACTCCAGGTGTTATGAGAAGAGAATAAAAATGAGAGGATGACAGACGCCTCCCGAGGTCACCAGCCCTAGGAGTCTGGTATTCTCACACCTCTCCACAGCCCACGCTCACGACAGACAGACGGGGCTGCTACAAGGGGACAACTCCAGCTGAAACAAAATGGTCCATTCTGCTAACCAGGGAAAGGAAAGGGAAAGGGAAAGGAATAGTCCCTTTTATGAGCACGTTTATTTCTTTCAGGTCATTACCTGAAACAAAAAGAAAGCACATGCCTCCAGCAGCTGCAGTGCAACAATGTCCCCTACTTCTCCCACAAAACTGGATCAGCTGCTGCATTTCTCTTTCTTTCTTTTCTTCCTTTCTTTCCTTTCTTTCCTTCCTTTCTTTCCTTTCTTTCCTTTCTCTCTTTCTCTCTTTCTCTCTTTCTCTCTTTCTTCCTTCCTTCCTTCCTTCCTTCCTTCCTTCCTTCTTTCTTTCTTTCTTTCTTTTTTTTGAGACAGACTCTCCCTCTGTCGCTCAGGCTGGAGTGCAAAGGCGCGATCTCGACTCACTGCAACCTCCACCTCCGAGATTCAAGGGATTCTCCTGCCTCAGCCTCCCAAGTAGCTGGGATTACAGGCACCTGCCATCACCCATCATGCCTGGCTAATTTTTATATTTTTAGTAGAGACAGGGTTTCACCATATTGGCCAGGATGGTCTCAAACCCCTGACCTCAGGTGATCCTCCTGCCTCGGCCTCCCAAAGTGCTGTGATTACAGGCGTGAGCCACCACCCCTGGCCCAGCTGCAGCATTTCTAGCAGCTGCAGACACAGTGGAGAGGATGGTGCCCCCATCATAAGCACATCACATGGGCTGAGTGGGAAGCCCAGTGTGGCTCTCTGTCCCTCCCTCCCATCTTGGAAGGAGCCTCCTGAGTTTTCAGGGAGGCAGTAGGCAGATGCCACCAGGTGGGCACAGGCCCTGCTGGATGGACTCCTTATGGGGCAGGAGTTAGAGGGGCGGTGCTTGGAAGCTGAGACTTGCAGGGAAGTCTCCAGAAAGGAGGAGGCTGGAGGCTCTGCTCCACACCACACAGGTCTGAGCGCCTCTGGGCTCTCCTTTTCTAGGCTCTTTCCAAGAGGGCCCCGGAGTGACGGGGGACCCAGGAGAGTGGCTTACCATCCTGGGGAGAGTGGAGATGCTGGGGGTGTCCTTGAGAAAGGGCTCCCTTGGGCAGGAAGTGCAGGTGTGAGAGTTGTCTTCACTGGACGGGCCATCCTTAAAACGAGACAGCCAGGTGGGAGGGGGCCCTGGAAAAACTCCAACCAGCCTGCACACTGGAAAGAGTGTGCACCGACGTGGAGCCACAGACGTTTGTGCTGTTTACTCTGCCTGTGTGGAACCTGGGATTCGAACTGCCAGGCGGGAAGCACTCTAGCAGGGACTCTGGGCTTCTGGAGAGTCCCTGTTTCCTCCTTTTCTTCCTTTTTACTCAATAAAACCCTGCTGTACTCACCCTTCAAACCATCTGCAAGCCTGAATTTTCATGGCTGTGAGACAGACAAGGACCCTGTCTTTAGCTGAACTACGGAAAAGTCCAGCAACAAGACGAGGGCAGGTGTGATCTTGGGGCTTCCACAAGGGGCTACAAGGGGTCAGGCCACGTGGCTAGAGAAGGGTTATGCTCCCAGGAAAGGTCAGTCTCGTGCCTTCTCTGTCCCTGAAGTGGTTAGAGAATATGCATTTGGACCTTCCTCTGGGAAAGTCCCTGCCCTTCCCGCTCAGGGTGGGGCCCCCAGCAGCCGTAAGAATGCAGACTCTCAGTCCTGCCCCGACCTGCCCTGGGAGCTGCACTTTAACCAGACCCAGGTAATTCACACACAGGCTGAGGCCTGACAGACTTGGGAGAGGGCTTTGGACGGGGCGTCACTCAGGGTGGCTCCTTCACTCTGAGTTTTCAGATGGGGATGGGTACTCAGTGCTCCCAAACCATTTTTCTTTCCATGAGATGAGTGTTCCATGGAGTACACTTTAAGGGATGTGTGCAGTGATTAGTGACTGCAGCCAAATGTGTTCAGAACAGGCTCGGCCCTTCATACAACAAGCTGACTGCTTCAGTGATTAAGACCACGGTGTACACCAGTGCCTTAGACCCACGCTTCTGAAATCAGGATACCCGCAGGGCTTTACGAAAAATACTGACCCCAGAGGTTTTGATATGATTGGTTTTAGGTGTGACCTCTGAGCAATGTGTTTAAAAACACCAGGCTGAAGATGCGGGCTCTGGCTGTAGGCAGGGCCCAGGAGAGCAGTGTGGACCCGGTTTCTTGCTGCCTTTCAGCTGCCCCTGCTTGTCTTCTGCTCTATTGCTTCAGGGCTCACAGAGTAAGCACTCTCTGGCTAGAATGACTGTTTTTTTTTTTTCAATAAGATACCAATGGCAGGTCATTCATAATACTCATGTCATGCTTTTATTCCTTATTTAAAATGTGTCTTCGTTTTGTGGTTTGTGGAAAACATATTCTCCTGTTGTGTCTCAACATAATGCTGGCTGTTGCTTGGGAACAACATTAGATGTGTTAACCATGTCATCCCTGAGACAGAAGATCGACGCCTGCCACTGGGCAGGCCTAAGAAGCCAACTACGTACCAGGAGGCCTGAGTTCCATTCCTGCTTCTTGCATTTGACATAAGGGGACTTTTTAAAGGATTCAGCAAATTCAAGGTCATCTAAGATTTGCACTCAGAAGACTATCAAGGGCTTGGGCGCTCACACACAGTTTGGCTTCATTTGTATCTTTAACACATACGAAGTTTACCTTCGAGTTCTCTGATAGTTTCACTTATTTCTTAGAAGAATCAGCCAAATATTAATTATAATTATGTGCCTACTGTGTGCGAGCTCTGGGCTAAGATCTGGAGACCTGTCTAGGAGTTGACTTCTCTGCTCCTCAGGGTGCCTGTGGCTGCTCCCTGCACAGCTCCCTGGTGGTGGCAGCCAGCAGGCCTTCGACCATCACAGCCATCACCTGCATGGCAGAGTACCCTGCAGGTCAGGCTGAGATTCCCTCTGTGGGACTCTGGCTGAGACAGCTCCCCTGCATGAATTCCCCACTCGCTCGCTGCTCCTCCCTGGGAGGAAGCTCTTAGCAAGTCACTTGCTCATGGCTCCCACATCAGTGTCTGCTTCTGGGAAATGTGACCTAAGACAACTGTGTCCGGCAAGACAGAAAATAAACAAGTACACACACACACACAAATAATGGCATTTAAATAGAAATCAGGAGGGTGATAAGAAGCCAGCCACGTGAAAGGCAAGAGAGAAAGAACATTCCAGGCAGAAGGAAGGGCTGCAAGGACCCCCAAGACAGGAAAGCCCATGGAGTGGTTGAGAGGTTGAAAGAGGGGCTGAAACTCAGAGCTGTGAAGCGGGGGAAGGAGAAGGTGGGAGTTGGGGCTGCTGGGAGATCCCCTGCAGGGAGTCTGGGTTTACCGAGCTGTTGGGTGATCTGCTGCCCAGGGGCATTTTTAAACAGCTAAAGCAAAGCATTAGAGGAAGAGACGCAACAATGGACTAATCTGTCCCAGTGGCTTGCTTTTCCCTCTATTTTCTAGAAGAAACAAATTCCATAGCATCTACCACATTGAGAAACACCCAAACATCACCCAGCCTGGGCCAGAAGAACACTACATGCTTTCCTGGGAGAATAGCTGTCTGCTGGGACCTCAAGTTACAGATGCCCTGTCCCCCATCCTGTCCCAGCACCCTCCACCACCAGGCCTCCTTGAAGCACCACCGTTATCTCGGTTGAATGATTCTTGAAGCTGTATTTTACAGTCTCGGCCTCTGTGTGCCATGTCTTATGTAAGGTTATGGGATTCTGAGCTATACATTCCGTTTCTAAAGATACTTCTTGTATTGTAACTGAGTAATGTTCCTTCCTTCACATATTCTTGTTTGAGGGTGGCACAGACTTCCGCCATATTCCCGGTGGTTCTCACCTTTCCAAAAATGGGATTTCTAATTACTTGTCCCCTAACATATGGCATCACTGAAGCTGGCTTACTTTTTGCCTACACGTGAATTTGAGGTCCAATGAAAACTTACCGAAGATCCAGATGAACCTTATCAAGGGGGTGTTTTTTTAATGAACACCAGTGAACAACAGCAGGTACCTCTTTTTCTGAAGATTTATTCTTTAAGCTGGACAGAGGCTGTTTTCATTAACACAGTCTTGTGTTCTTCTGGGGTCTGGTACATGGGGCACCATGCGGGCTTCATTATCCAGGAGGAAAACATCTTTTCTTCTGGGATCTTCAGCCAGCTGCAAGTTCCAGGACAGCACAGTAGCAGCTTTTCCTCTTTCCTCAACTTGTGAATGAGAACACATTCTTCACTACAGATGAGCCCAGGCAAGAATCATTCGGCACGCTTTGCACAGTGGGGGCCTCCTTCTCACCTCCTTCTGCTGCTGCTTCTTCCAGATGAATCAGAGTGCCAGCCACGTGTACCATTTGTACCAAGTCTATTAAAGATCGATGTGTTTGTTCTTCATCTGTAAGGACAGACTATCCTCACCCTTCTAATGGTTTTAACAGCCACAACATCTCCAACAAATAATATGCCTCTTTTTATTATTTTGGAGATCTACCTTTTAAAAGCACAGCATGCTGAGAATCACTACAGCTGCATGGTCTGTAACCTATTACAGTTTCTTTCTACGTATGAGAGCTTGTGGTGCACCCCAAACTACCAATGTTTCAGATGTGGGTTCTTCTGTTTTAGGAAATACTGTGCAATCGTTTGCTAGAGAAAAAGGAAGAAAGATATTGGTTGAAATAAAAGCTGGGCTCATCTTTGGATTTTAATGATGCACTCTGCCCCTGTTGTGTAGCATGATTAATACATATCTGAACTGTATTGTAATACAAAGACTGTTTCTCTTTACCCTTTTAAATCAATACACTGTCATCACCAATACTTGAATTCAAATAATGTGTTTCTTCTATTTAATTTTAATGTTTATCATCACTTTTTTCCTTATAATATTATGATATGATAAGTAGGAGATGCTGTTTTTATCTACATTGGTCAGGTTGAAAGGAATTCTCAAGGCCTTGTTAACTGAAATGCTAGGGGTTTGGCCACGGTCCTGCTGCTCGCTGAACAGAAAGTCCATCACTGAGACAATGAGGACTGCCAGGGAGAAGGCTTTAATTGGGTGTTGCAGCCACAGAGATGAGAGATCAGCCTCAAATCTGTCCCCTCAACCAACTAAAATTAGGGATTTCACCAGGTGCAGTAGCTCATGCCTGTAATCCCAGCACTTGGGGGAGGCCAAGACAGAAAGATCACTTGAGTCCAAAAATGTGAGATCAGCCTAGGTAACACAGACCCTGTCTGTACAAAAAAACAAATACAAAAATTAGCTGGGCATGGTGGTGAGCACCTGTAGTCTGAGCTACTCAGGAGGTTGTGGTGGGAAGATTGCTTGAGCCTGGGAGGTCAAGGCTTAACTGAGCAAAGATTGTGCCACTGCACTCCAGCCTGGGTGACAGAGCAAGACCCTATCTCTAAATAAATAAATTTAATTAGGAGTTTATATAACAGGAAATAAATTTAACCTTGTGTGGGAAAACAGGAATTAGGGAGTGATAAGGATGAGGAGATGGTCAACGAGCAGCATGTGGTCATTTAGACAATTGTGATGGGTGAGGGGTCCAGTGTCTCATCCTCCAGATCTGGTGATCTGGTGAGTTTCAGTTCCTGGTGCTCTCTGGGAGGCCTGATGGTTGGTTTCCTGAGAAAGGAACTCAGATAAGACAAATGTAACTTTTTCAAGTTTTAAGATTGGGAGGATCAATTTCTGTTTATTCAAAGAAACCATAAATATCAGTTCTATGGGACAATTGGGCCAGTTTCAGCCTCTAGGCTAATCACTGCAGAAATATACTTTAGACACATATTAGAGAGTTACCAAAGTGCTGAAGACAGAGGCAGGCCCATAAAGAGAGATGTTTTAATAAGCCATTGAGCACATCTACATTACAGGGCATTCTGAAGGATCCTTTTTATTGGTACTGGATTTTGTTTCAGTGAGTACTACTTGAGACAAGAGGGCCTTTGGCCAAGTTTGGGACAACTTATTAAACTATAATTTCATTTAGAATCAACATTTTACTACTATTTGTTCAAAACTGAGTGTGGAAGAGGTTCATGAATTATGGGCCTCTTAACTACTCCTCAAACTACATTTGTCACAATTACTTATGTCAGAAGGTATTTCATTCATAGCTCCATGTAAATACAGAAAAGTTGGATTTCATTATAATAGTTATATAGCCTTGCAGTAACAAAAGATCACAATTCTTTGACCATTGTTCCCTTTATTACGGCAGCCACAGATGGAACAGGTCTCTACTCACCCACAATTTTACACAGTGGCACGGAAGCCACATCAAGAGATCTGATCAGCACAAGTCTGAAAAATTAAAAAGATTTTCTTTTCTCAGCACACACATTTGGATAGATGCCAGCACCCCTTTTCTTATCACGTTGTTTCGGAGGAAAATGAAGAATGATCCCCTCGTATTATTATCTGGGAGATTCTTTCCCTCTCACCAAATGGCAACATTTCACACCCCAATGCCTTTTATTGATGCACATAAGATGAGAATGTCTAAGATAATAATGTAAAGATATTAATTTTTATTTTTTGAGAAACATGCCTTGAGTGACACATTTAGATGAGTTATTAATATTTTTGATATAGAAAATTAAAACATTAGATGCCATACTACCATTCCAATCATGTTCATATTTCACAAAATATTTTTAATTTTATTTTTGAAAATTGTAAGTATTTGGCCTGCCCTCAGTGGTGGCACATATTTGCTTCATGAAGGAAATTCAATTTCTAGGATGAGCCAGTTATTCATGCTGGTGGCTCTTCACAGAATAAGGTGGTTGCTGCAATTTGGGCAGCACAAAATGAGATGCAACTATAAGGCGGTGAAATTGATTCCTTTGTGTGAGTGATCCACACACAGATCTGGAAGAATCCGGAATAAATGAGACGCAACTATAAGGAGGTGAAACTGGTTCATTTGTGTGAGTGATCCACACACAGATCTGGAAGAATTTGGAATAAATGAGATGCAACTATAAGGAGGTGAAACTGGTTCCGTTGTGTGAGTGACCCACACAAAGATCTGGAAGAATCTGGAATATCTAAATGCGTTTCTCTATTTAGGGACTGCTCCAAGGGAGGGAAATGAGTAATTTAATTTTCTAATGCCATAAGCAAATAGATATCATGTTATTGAGTGATAATTAATTTGATTAAAATTCTCAGCCTAACCACAAGCCATGTGTGGGCATCAACACATTCTTTGTCCATATTTACTGCATGATGGGAAATGCACGTCCAGCGCTTAGATAGTATACTGGCACAGCTTCTGCTAGGGCAGTCAGGAGGCAGGCCAATCTCGTGCCCAGGAAATAATTGGACAAAACTGACAAACACAGCCATAGCCAGGCTCTCAAACTGACCAGCAGCCAGCAATATATCAAAATGTGTTATTTATGAAAAACTGCTAAATTTTGAGTAGTAACAGTGGGAGTCTGTGGTGTTCTTGCCCTGGGCTGCTCCAAGCCATCCACCAGCTTGGTCCATGAAATACTTCTACTAGAAAGGGGTTAGCCATGGAAACCAGGAACTTCACTCCTGGAAGGGGCTGAATTGCTTGAGAGCAGAGGTTGGAAAACCATGCCCAGCTACCGGTGGAGGTGCTTCCAGCTCTTCTAGTCTAAGGCTATAACTCTGGTTGGGTCAAATGGCAAATTGGAGGACAACCAGGAATTTAAAGGGGAGCTCCTGGAAATGAGGGAAGCATAGCGGGGCTTGGTAAGCTCTTCTCACATCCCGAGTGGACCTGGTGGCAATGTGAATGCACAGCGGAGGCAGAAGAAAGCCAGACAGGCAGCAGGGGCTGGAGCACACTTGAAAACTGCCTGAACCTTGAATGCATTGCCCAAACCACACATGGAGCTATTGGCAGACGGAGAAACCTTATCTGCTTGAGGTATTTGAGCCCAACCTCTACCCAATAATTAACTGACTGACCTCTAAGCTATGCAGACCCAGGAGTGAATCCCAGGAGGTCAGGCTTAGCAATAAAAAAAGAGTTAAAAAAAAAAAAAAAGACAAAGCTGAGGAGACATCAGTGGCTGAATACAACAGAGGAGAAAGATTCCGCATATTTATTCCCGATAAGTCAATAAAGAAACTAAAACAAGACACCCAAAACAACACTTTTTTTTTTTTTTTTTAGAAACACCAAGTAACGATCATAACCTTAGGGGTAAAAATCAGAATCCTGTGTTGCTATGCTATATCATTCAAGTTGTTTAGTTTAGTTTTCAATCACAACAAAAAATACTAGCCAGGTATAGAAACAGGAAAGCATGACCCATACCTAGTTTAAAAAAAAAAAAAAAGCAGTCAACAGAAACTGTCTTGGGGGTGGGGCGGGGGCACAGTTGTTGGATTTAGTAAAAAAAAGACTTCAATGCAACAGTGACAAATATGTTCCCAGACTAAAGAAAACCGTGTTTAATAATAAAAGGAAAACATGATGACAATGACTCAATGTAAGGAAAGGCATAGAACCCATAAGAAGTAACTGGATGGAAACGAACATAAAATATGAAATGAAAACTCTCAAGAGGGGCTCAACAGCAGATTTGTTATGACAGAGGGAACTACACATTTGAAAGATCAATTATCCAAGCTGAAGAACAGAAAGAAAAATGTTAAAGGAAAAGGAACAGAACCTCAAATATCTGTGGAGAAATATCGAGCATAACAATGTATTTGCAAGGGGATTTTGAAAAGGAGAGGAGAGTCCAGCCTGGCCAACATAGTGAAATCCTGTCTCTACTAAAAAAATTCAAAAATTAGCCGTGCATGGTGGCGTGTGCCTGTAATCCCAGCTACTCAGGAGGCTGAGGCAGGAGAATTACTTGAACCCGGGAGGCGGAGGTTGCAGTGAGCTGAGATTGCGCCACTGCGCTCCAGCCTAGGTGACAGAGCGAGACTCCGTCTCAAAAAAAAAAAAAAAAAAAAAAAAGAAAGAACGGCCAAAAGCTTCCCAAATGTGAAGAAAAAAGTTATAGATTCAAGCTTGGTGAACCTCAAATAGGAAAAGACCAACACCAAGACATGGCAATTACATTATTGAAAAACAGAGAAAATCTTGAAAGCAAGAGAAAAAAACCACAGAAGACTTGTCCCGAACAGGAAATATCATGACAACTGATGTCTTATTTATATGAAACAATGGAGGCTGGAAGGCAACAGAGTGACATGTTACGAGTGAAAAAAACTTCCAAACAAGAATTCAATATCCAACAAAACGACCTCTCCAAAAATGAGAGCAAAAGAACGACATTCCCAGGTAAATAAAGGCTGAATGAATTTGTTCCTAGCAGACCTGTCTTACAAGAAACAGTGAAAGAAGACTTCGTGCTGGAAGTAGATGACACAGATGGCAATATGAATTCACAGGAAGAGACGGAGAGCCCTGGGAACAGTAAATATGAGTGAGGGTAACTATATAATACCGTATAAATAAATTTTTATTCTCCTGTGATCCTGTGTGGTTTATTGTTTGTTTAAGGCTTATAGATCTTTTTTCCTTTTTATCTGTACACATTTATGGAGTACATGTGCAATTTTATGACATGCATAAATTGCATAGTGGTCAGGTCATGGCTTTTTAGAATATCCATCACCCAAATTACATACCTTGTACCCCATTAACCAATTTATCATCATCCTCCCTGCTCCCACTCTCTCACCCTTCTGAGTTTCCTTATCTATCATATCATTCTTTACATCCATGTGAACACATTTTTTAGCACCCACTTAGGAGGTGAACATGTGATGTTTGTCTTCCTGTGCCTGGCTTGTTTCATTCAAGATAACGGCCTCAAGTTCCATCCATGTTGCTGCAACTGACATAATTTAATTCTTTTTTAGGGATGAAGAGTATTCCATTGTGTGTGTGTGTGTATATATATATATATATATCTCACATTTAAAAAAATCCAATTATCCATTAATAGACACTTAGGTTGATTCCCTATCTTTGCTATTGTGAATAGTGCTGCAATAAACATGGGAGCAGGTATCTTTGATATATTGATTTCCGATATTGCTCGATCAAATGGTAGTTCTATTTTTAGTTCTTTGAGAAACCTCCAAACTGTTTTTCCCTGTTATAATTTTTAAAAGACATAATTGTATAAATCAACTGTTGTAACACTACTGTTGGATTATAACATGCCTATGAAATACATACATGACAGTATGAGCAAAAAATGGGGACAATCAGGCTGTACTGGAGTGCGGTTTCTATATTTTACTGGAATGAAGTTAGCACTAACTTGAAGTAACTTGGATAAATTAAGATGCTTATCGTAATTTGCAGAGACAATACTAAGAAAATAACAATACAGTTAAAATACCAACAGAGAAACTAAAATGGTACTCTAAACATATTTACTTAACATACAAAAACAGAAGAAGAAATAGAGAAACAATAATAACTACTAAACCAGGATACATGCAGAAAACAAAAATCAAAATGGCAGACATTATTCCAATAATCAAAATTATGGTTAATGCCAATGGACTAAATATTCCAATCAAAAGACAGAGATTGTAAGGCTTAACTTCAAAAATGTGATTCAGGTATGTCCCTTCTATTTACAAAAATCAATTGTAAGCAAAAGGATAGGAAAAGATACATCACACAAACAATAATAATTAAGATAGAGTGGCTATGTTAATATCAGACAAGACAGACTTTAAGACAAAAAATATTATTAGACACAAAGAGGGACATGAAACTGACCCAATAGTCCAGTAGACAATTTTTTTTGGATAAATAGAGAACTGACACTTCTGGTCTTAAAGATTGAAACTTAAAATTGTTTTATCTGAGTTCCTTCCTCAGAAAAGTACCTCCAGGCCTTTCAAAATGTATCAAAGAACTGAAACTCACCAAATCACTGCATCCAGACTATGAGACAGCAAGCCCCTCATTCATCACGATTGCTTCCTTGTCCCTCCAGAGTTCCTGTTTTCCTATACATTGTTACGCTTCTTCCCTGCTATATAAACCCCTAACTTCAGTCGCAGGGAGATGGATTTGAGACTGAGCTCCCATCTCTTTGGCTGCAGCACCTGATTAAAGCCCTCTTCCTTGGCAATAATCGTCTCAGTGATTGGCTTTCTGTGTGTGGAGCAGCAGGTTCTAGGTGGAACCCCTGGTGTTTCAGTGACAGAAGCTTTATAATAAAATGGCCAACAGTTCAGCAAGATACAACAATTATAAATGTACACACACTTAACAACCGAGCCCCAAAACACATGAAGTAAACACTGACAAAATAAAAGAAAGAAATAGACACTTCACTGAAAGTAAATATTTCTGATACTCCACTCCTAATTGTGACAACTAGGCAGACAAACAGAAAGAACAGGAGACAAGGACAGCATAATTAACCCACCTGACCTTGCGAATCTGTATAAAACACTTTGCAGGACAGAACACTCATTCTTTCCTTGTTCACATGGAATTAACCCACCTGACCTTGCGAACCTGTATAAAACACTTTGCAGGACAGAACACTCATTCTTTCCTTGTTCACATGGCATATTCCCCAGAACACATCAGACACTAAGCCATATATCAAGTCTCAATTTAAAAGAAATTATACAAACTATGTCCTTCAATCTTAATGAGATTTAATTAAGAATAAATAATAGGAAACAACAAAATCCCTGAATATTTGGAAATTAAACAACACATTAATAAATAACTCATTAGAAAAATAAAAAATCACAATGGCTACAGAAGTATTTTCAACTAAATAAAAATTAAAACACAACAAATCAAAATTTATAGGACACAGTTAAAACAGTGTTTGAAAGAAAGTTATAGCCTTGAACACATACATTATAAGACGAAACAAATGTCAAATAAGTAATCCCAGCTTACGCCTAAAAAAAAAAAAAGGTAAAAAAGAGCAAATTTAAGCCAAAGGAAACAGAGGGCAGGATGTCATAAATATGTGAGTAAAAATTAATAAAATGGAAGACTAAATAACGAGAGAAAAATCAACGGAACCAGAAGTCAGCTATTTGAAAAGATCCAAAAAATGATCAATTTCTATCTAGACTGACCAAGAAAGAAATAGAGAAACTTAAATTACTAAAATGAGGCATGAAAAAGTAAATATTACCAACCATACAGAAAGTAAAAGGATTTAAATGGAATATGATGAACAACTTCATGCCAACAAATTAGATGTCACAATACTAAAACTGAGATAAGAATGAAGGACAATCTTCAGATTTTCTTTAACACAAGAGACTTAAACCAGTAAGGTAATAGAATCAGTTCAGTAATTGAAAATCTTCCCACAAAGAAAAGGCCAGGCCCAAATGCCTTCACTGGTGACTTCTAACAGACACTTAAAAAGAAATCATACCAATACTAAACAGTCTTTCAGAAAATAAAGAGAGAAATAATTCTAAACTTATTCTATGCAGCCAATATAACCTTCATACCAGAGCCCGGAAAAGATGGCACAAGAAGAGAAAACTGCAGATCAACATCCCTCGTGAATATAGGCACAGAAATCCTTATCCAAGGATTAGAAAAATAAGATCCAGTGACACTTAAAGAGGATTATAAACCATGACAAAGTGGGATTTACCCCCAAATGCAAGGAAGATCTGTTATCTGCAAAGCAGTTAATGTAGGCTGGGTGCAGTGGCTCACACCTGTAATCCCAGCACTTTGGGAGGCTGAGGTGGGTGGATCACGAGGTCAGGAGATCGAGACCATCCTGGCTAACACGGTGAAACCCCGTCTCTACTAAAAATACAAAAAAAATTAGCCGGGCATGGTGGCGGGCGCCTATAGTCCCAGCTACTCGGGAGGCTGAGGCAGGAGAATGGCGTGAACCCGGGAGGCAGAGCTTGCAGTGAGCCGAGATCACGCCATTGCACTCCAGCCTGGGCGACAGAGCAAGACTCCGTCTCAAAAAAAAAAAAAAAAAAAGCAGTTAATGTAATAGGATGAAAAAATAAAGGACAATAAAGAAACACCACACACGATTACCTAAGTAGTACCTGACGAATTGAACACCCATATGCAGCTCCCTGAAAAAACTACAAACAGAACTGCCATACGATCCAACAACCCCACTACCTGCCATTTATCCAAAGGAAACAAAATCAGTATATTAGATAGACATCTACACCACGTGTTTGTTGCAGTGCTATTCACAGTATCCAAGATATGGAATTAACCTAGGTCTCCAACAACAAACAGATAAATGCATAAACAAAATGCGGTAGTTGTACACTGATAGGACAGGAAACAGGGAAATACTGGGTAGAAGAGGGCAGTTTCCTGGCAAAGCCCCACCCTCAAGCCTGGATATCTGTGGCCCTAAGTGAGAAAAGGCATTCCTGTTTTTGTACACAAAAAGTTGTCTTTTGGCCCGCATGCCTACACCCATATAAACCCTGAAACCCAGGACCCAGAAGCAGACTAGCAAGCCAGAAGACCAGCAAATAGACGGATGGCAGAACAACATGGCAGAGAAAGGGAGAAGAGGAGGAACATCTGAACGCCGAGAGGAGTTTGGTTGGGGGTGGTCAGAGAGGAGCCCAGCCGCTGGGTGGCCTACTCCAGTCTCCTTCCCTGCTCCACATCCATACCACTGAAAACTACCTCTACCACTCAATAAAACTTCGCATTCATCCTTCAAGCCCGTGTGTGACCTGATTTTTCCAGGATGCTGGGCAACAGCTCTGGATCCAGCCCTCTGTCCTTGCGAAAAGGCAGAGGGCCCATTGAGCCTGTTAGTATTCAAGCCGTCTGCGGACAGCAAAGCTGAAAGAGCTTTGTAACCCTGGGGTTGCAGGCACCCACCCCTAGACACTACTGCAAGGCCAGAGCACAAAGCACTCCCCCCAGCCTCTGCACCTGCCCTTCTGCATGCTCCAGTCCCACAAGGGGTTTGAGCGGCAACAGAACAGGTGAGCCACACCCATCGCACGTCCTGCAAGGGGAATCAGGGAACTCTCCCATTTCAACACCACAGGATACCATTCAGCCATAAAAAATAATGAAATTATGTCATTTGCAGCAAACATGGATGAAACTGGAGGACATTATGTTAAATGAAATAAGTCAGAAGGGAAAGTTAAGCATTGCATGTTCCACTCGTGGAAGCTAAAAGGAGTTAATTTTATAGAAGTAAAAGTAGAAGGAAGAATAGTAGAGAGTGGGCAGAGTAGGAGGAAGGGAGAGACGGGAAGAGATGTATTAAAACATACAAAATTACAGCTAGATACGAATAAGTTCCAGTGTTCTACAGCACTGTAGCATGAAAACAGTTGAAAAATAATATATTATGCAGTTTCAAATAGCTAAGAGGAGGTTATTGAATGCTCCCAACACAAAGCAATGATCAATGTTTGAGATAATGAATATGCTAATTACCCTGATCTGATCACCATGTTATATGTATCAAAACATCACTATATACCCCATGAATATGAATACCCCATTTATTGTCAATTAAAAAATAAAATTAAATAAAAAACCTCTTCAACAAAGTAGTGGTAAAGGGAACTTCCTATACCTGATTAAGAGTGTCTACAAAGAACTACAAAAACATCACCTTTCATCATGAAAGCTAAAAGCTCCCCCTAAGATCAGGAGCAAGGCAAGGATGTTCGTTCACTCACACTCAACAATGTATTTGAGGTTCTGGCCAGTGCTATGAGGTAAACAAACAAATGAGCAAAACAAAACCCCCAAATTTCCCTCCACCCAAATCAGCAGCACCTCAAATCTCTGTGGAGACACTAAAAATAATTTTCAAAATGCTGTTTATTATTTTCTGAACTCTTTCTCTTTCCTCTGGGTCAACTGTTCTATTTGTTGTTCTGTCTCATTCATGCTTTTGGGTTTTCTTCAGATACGTGTTGAGCCCTCGCCCCTCTTTCCATATACTTATGAATGAGGTATATGTAAAGTGCTCTATTGCAGTTATAGAATTCTGTGTCCTCCAGCAGCTTTCAAGTTTTTACATGGGAAGACAGACTGGAAGGCCTTGGAAAGCTTGGCAGAGAGTTCACAGAAGTGAGATCCTGGTGCCGTCTCTTCCTGCTTTGTCCTTGGACTCTGGCATAATGCTGAAACAGAAGTTTACTGGAACACATTTTTCCCCCTAATGTAGAAAGAACAGCGTCGTCATGAGGAGACAGATTCTAAAGTCAGGAGATCTGTCTGAGATCCAAGGGCTGACAGCAGAGCCACGTGTGTCATCTTGGAAACACCCCAAGTTTCTGTCTCCACACGTGTAGGACGAGGACAGCACCATGACCCATCCCCAAGCGCTTCGAGGATTCGATGGCCAAGTGCACTCAGAGGCCCTGGCAGAAAAGGTGCTCCACCGATGAGCGTTCCCTTCCCCCTTCTTCCTTCAGTGAAGAAAAGGCTCAGCCCCTGTGGGCACTGCTTCTAGGGGGTGACCGTGACGTACTTCGGGTCTGAGAGGTTTTGCATTGCCACAGGTAAGTGCCATTCAACATCTGGTCACCATCTCTAAGGGCAGGAGGGCGGTCAGGCCTCTGCACCTGGACTCCATCCACTTCATTTCATGGCTGTAAACTCAAATTGTATATTTTGTAGACCTGCTTCATTACTTGTCCCTGAAATCTCTCTGAGTTTATTTGTGTGAAAGGAGAAGTGGTTTCCCACTGCTGGTATTCCCAGAGGCAGCAGTTTTTAGCTACTGGCTGGGAAGTAGATGAAGCAGTGTTCACGTACCTGGGAAGAGGCCTGGGCTGTGGGACATCAGGCCCAATTATCACTACCCAGGATGCCCTGAGGGCACCCCCACAGGATGCCTGTCTTGTCACCCTGAGCGCAGTGGCACTAGATAATGAGCGGCATGGCACCTCTGCACTCCTGCAAAGCCCCAGAGGACCCCTACATCTCCCTGTCTAATGTCAAGCCATGCTCTACTTGGCGACTTAAGGTGGAGCAGGACAGATCATAAACACTTGCTGAATAGTTGGAGAACCTCCCATAAATATTCTCAAAGTTAACCATAGAACCTGTTCCTATTACTACCACAACCTCGAAGGCAAACTGAATGTTCCACATGCCCTTGCAAACATGTGTCAGACAGGCCGACCTCTTCGGACCTGGAGAGGCTCCTTCATAAATGCCAGGGATGCATCTGTCTTGGGAAAGTGCCAGCCACCCAGTGCCCAGGAGCTCCAGCAAGGGAGCCCCACTCAGAACCAGGGCAACAAGGGGCCCCGCTCTGAACTGGGGCAACGAGGGGGCCCTGCTCTGACCCAGGACAATGAGAAGGCCTCACTCTGAACCAGGGCAATGGGAGGGGCCCTGAACCAGGGCAATGAGGTGGTCCCCTCTGAACAAGGGCAATGAGGGGGCCCCCCTCTTAACCAGGGCAATGGCTTTTTGAAAACAGCACTATTTGGGAAACAGTATCTATTTGCTATAAACCAAGTGAAGCTATACAATACTCAAAGAAGTTAAAAATCACATTTTTTTTTCTTTTTTTTCTGAGTAGAACTGCCTTCTGGAAAGAGCTCAGATCAATATTCACTGTTCTTTTGTTTCAGTAGTTGTCATTCTGTTCAATTAGATGATCTGAATAAAAAATGATGCCAAAAGTCTATGGTTTTTGGCTCTGTGGTTGCAGTACTGGCATCCAATTTGTTATCACTTCCCTATATTGTGACCCTAAGCAGTCCCTCCCACACTGACTGAGCTTGGCTGTGGGACCTGCTCTGGTCGATGAGATAGTAACACGCAGGACACAGGCAAAGATTTAACAAGCCCTCACAAAGTGGGCCCCACCTCTCTGGCTGCCACACAATGAAGCCTGGGACAGGATGGGTGACAGCTGGGTGATGCAGTCACCTCTGTCACTGCAGCCAACAGCCAGCCAGAGGCTGGCTGCCCAGCCCATCACAGCTAGCTATGGACAAGTGAGTGAGCCCAGGTGAGACCAGCAGAACAATCACCCAGCTGAGCCCAGCTCAATTGTCGACCCTCAGAAATCATAAGCTGAAGAAAGAGTTGTTAAGGCACTGTGTTTTGAGGGTGATTTGTTATCCAGCAAATGCTAACCAATACATGATCCTTTATTATTTAATGGAATGGAGAAAAGAGTAAACCAAAGAACAGCTACTGCATGTTCAATGACACTTCTAACCAGTCATTAGTATTTTGTTAATTACCGAAGAATGGAATGAAAATCACCATAGCTATACTGTAAGAATGTTTCTGAGAAAATCTTTGTTTTCAGAGAAAAAGGGCCAAGTTAACCGCTGTGGTGAGGCTCTGAAATCCTCCTCGGCATCCTGAGCCACATGTAGAAGCAACAGCAGCCATAATGTGTCTCCATTCCTTCTGCTCAGAGCCTGTGGAAGGGGCCATTTCTTGGTCCAGGTGAGCTCCCTGGATGCCGACCATAAAGTCTCACTAAAGTGCCTAAGAAGCAGCTCGATTTGTAAACAACTTGCTGTTTCATTGATGTTACTTTAGTATAAATGCCAACATGCTCTGTCTTACGTTATATCAAAAGTCCCTAGAAATATTAACAAAGAGTAGGCACCGTTTTTATGACTAAAGATTCTTATTGCTGTATTATTAAAAGAATTGTTTCTGGTGGGCTTCCACTTCTGCTGCTAGATCAGAGGAGCAGGACTGGGTGGGAAAGGTTACCTCCCCAGAAGTCTATACTACTTGTCAGAGCCTTGGACCTACTAAGACAGACAAGTCTGTGTCTGCCCCCACCCATTCCTAGCTTTTATTTAAGCTCCCCTCAAGCCGCCTCTTACTCATCCTCAAGACGCTGCCGGGGGAGGGCTCCTGCCTGTGTGATGACTTCTGAACCCCGCATTGAGCTCAGGGCCCCAGCCCCACTTCAGAGCTGACGGGGTATTCCATTCCCATAACTCCTGGGGCTGCATTTTCATGCATCAGCTTCTCTAATTCCACTCCATGTGAGTCGGGCATGAGAGACTCCATGCGAGTCTCTGAGTAGATTTCAGACCCTTGTAGGGTTCCAAAACCACATC
This sequence comes from Hylobates moloch, assembly GCF_009828535.3. NCBI lineage: Eukaryota > Metazoa > Chordata > Mammalia > Primates > Hylobatidae > Hylobates > Hylobates moloch. Next base: position 36,807,690 of record NW_026652296.1, read on the forward strand.
TATTACCTGCTGAGGCCACTGCATGAAAAATCGTTGCAATAAAATGGATTCAGTAATTGATTAACAAAAATGTGGATTCAGACATACCATAAATTTTTAAAAATTGCATTAAAATATTGGTTGTGTTTACGTGCAAGCTCCATCAGAAGCCCACATGAGTCTTCAAGAAGGATAAACAATTCTTTTGAATGTAGTCCATTGTGAAGCACCAGGAGGGAGGTTAACTGAGAACTAAGAAGATTTGCTGCTCACCTGCTCCCCTTCCACCTGCTCCTCTCCCACCTGCTCCCCTCCCACCTGCTCCCCTCCCACCTGCTCCCCTCCCACCTGCTCCCCTCCCACCTGCTCCCTTCTCACCTGCTCCCCTCCCACCTGCTCCCCTCCCACCTGCTCCCCTCCCACCTGCTCCCCTCTCACCTGCTCCCCTCCCACCTGCTCTCCTCCCATCTGCTCACCTCCCATCTGCTCACCTCTCACCTGCTCCCCTCCCACCTGCTCTCCTCCCATTGACCTTAGCAGAGCGTAGTTATTCAAGAGAAGTGCATGGATGCAATGAGAGGGAGGGGGAAACCCACAGGGGTGAGAAAGAACGGATGGAGACATTCAAATGTCCTTTTCAATCTAGTTACCATCCCAAGCCTTCTATCGCTGGGGCATACTGTGTCCTGGAGGGATTTTCCAAAAACTCCTAAGAAAGCTGAAAATCCTCTGCTGGCCAGTTTGGCCGGGGGCTTGGGAGCATCTCTGATCCCTTCCTTTCTACCCTCTCATCTCCATTAATGACAAATTTCACCTTTTAGAAATTTCTTCACCACTTCTAATGCTGTCCTTATGTTCTCTCACCTTCCCTTATGATGAGCCCCAAAAGAGGCAGGGGGCACATCTGGTTTGGTCCTAGCCCCAGGCTGCCTCCCCTCTCGCCTCCATCTCCCCTACATCCTTGTCCCACTCTTGGCCAGAGCAGCTCCTGAAAATACAGATCAAGATCTAACCACAGCCCTTCTGCCTGAAACCCTTCCATGGACCTGCATGGTTGAGCGCAGGCACCAAGGCCGCCTCGTGCGATTCCCAGGTCCTCCACGTGACATCCTGCTCACTTTGTGTTGTCTTGTGGATTAAATGTTGGCGCATTCTGGCTCTTGGTTACTCTAACAAATCTATTCAGGCTCCCCAGCAACATGGCCTGTGTGGTGGGGCACAGCAGTGACCCTGAAGCAGAGGGGACAGATGCTCTGGGTGGGGCCTGGCTCTCTGGGCTCCAGGCCCACCTCTCCCAGGGCTCCTTCTTGACTCTTTGGTGGGTCCCTTCTGTCTCACACGTATCTGAGTTTGTGACTCTGCATAAATCCAGTCTCCCTTAGGTGGCTGATAAGGTCCTTACTGATGGGACCCGCTCCTTCTCCAGCCTGTCTCCCACCCCCGTCCTCCCTGTAGGCCTCTGCATTTCTGACCAGTTCCTCTTCCCTGCAGATCTCCAGAGCTGCTGCTTCTGTGCTCCCCAGGTCCTCTTGGACTGGAATTTCTCTGCTAGCTCCCCTCAAGCCTCTTCTTACTCAACCTCAAGACGCAGCCGGGGAAGGGCTCCTGCCTGTGTGATGACTTCTGAACCCCACATTGAGCACAGGGCCCCAGCCCCTCTTCAGAGCTGATGGGGTATTCCATTCCCATAACTCCTGGGGCTGCATTTTCGCGCATCTGCTTCTCTAATTCCACTCCATGCGAGTCGGGCAGCATTTATACCTTGCTGTCAGCAAAGCCCTCAGATCTTGGAAAACTTAGTAGACAGGGGCAGAGGCTTCTGAACAGAAGCCAAGCATGCTCCCAACTTTCCACAGCTGCAGCGTGGGCGTCCTCCCTCCCTTCACAGGTGTCACCAGAGGGCATTGGGGCCTGCGCAGATGCCCAGGCATCACGTCTTGGTCCTCTTCCATGCCACGACTCTCCGCTCCCTGCCAGTGGGCTTCCCGGGCTCCACTGGCTGGAGTTGCGCCGAAGTTTCCCTCTCCATTTCTGATCCTCCCTCCTGACTAAAGCTGGATCTCTCAGCTCCTGGTTCTCAATGGGGTCTCCAATCCTGATCTTCTGGTCTCCTTGGCCTGTCATTCCCTTGCAGTTTCTCCGGCCTTTCTATCAAGTGTGGGGTCCCATGGTTGTGGGTCTGATTCTGCTCCAAACTTCCTCCCTATTGCTTTCTCCTGCCACCTCCACCGTCCAGGCAGAGTACACCTTGCCAAGGGAGCCTCACCTGCTAAAGACGGTCCCACATGGCTGGAGAAAGTCACGGAGCCCTGGGTCTGACCAGATCTTCACACGAACTCATACTGCAGCTGGGCAGTTTCTCCAGGAATCTTTTCTAGAACGGGCACTTCCCCCAGTTCATTGCTCTAGACCGCCTGCAATCTCCTCACACCCCAGGAGCCTCTCTGGCTGTGCTGATGCTCAGCCAACACGAACCCCTCCTTTCCTTCCTCCAACCCAGAGCCCTTCAAAGTTTCCCTTACCCCACCCTTCTCTTCTCTCCCAGGCCAGCATGAGGCCTTCTTCTGAGAGGCCAGCTCTCACACATACATGCCTGGAGTTCAGCTCCTGCCTCCCCAAGACCACTCCCCAGCCGCTGGCCACGGTCATGATTTTTCCATTCTGAACATTTCCTCTCCACCTACAAAAATATTCTCGCCTACCTCAGTGAAAAACAGACATCCCTTCCCCTTTTGGCCACACACTGCCTCTGAAGGTCGGATCTGCTCAGCGGTTTCCTTCCCCACCAAACTGACGGAAAGCCTGGCGCGTGTTTCCCTGACATCGCGTCCTGGGAAAACACCCCTGGCCTCACTGCAGTGGAATGACTTGGGGGGCATGGGCAGCAAAGCGCTAGTCCATGGCCTGCAGCAGCTGCTCTCACCCTCTCACCGGTGCTGCCCTGGGGGGACAATGTGCCACACACCCAGCAACCACTGTGCCTACCACACTGTATCCAACGTACAGTGTGTACATCTCTGTGCATGTAATTCAAATGCTGTCACCTGCCCTCCAGTCCACTAAAGAAGTGAGTCATCTAAGAAGTCAACTTATCTTCCCTTCAGGCTATCAGTACTTACACTTTCTTCCAGCACGGTTCAGCTCTATCAACAATCTCTCAGTAGTAACTGTGGAATGCAAAGTCAAGGAACCACAGGTGACAGTAGAAACACCTCCCAAAGTGTCCCCCGTCAAGTGTATTTCCAGCCTCATGTGGCTCTAGGATCAGGCGTCCCTCTCTCATCTTGTCAATGACCTCTCTGTCTCATGGGATGCGGGAGAGCAGGGAAAACTGATGAACCCACTGGCACTGCCATCTGCAGCCCCATCCGACAGCCATACCTGGGGTCATCTCATACCAGAATCACTGCTGAAGCGCCCCTGGCTTTCTGTTAATCTAAGTCTTTCCTCTCCTTCTATCTTCCACAAGCATTCAAGAGTGAAGGGCACCAAGACTGCCTTTGGTTTCTGCATTTTTGCACACCAGTTTCATTCCCTAACTTTTGCCAGGCATTCATGGCTCCTGCCCTCCCTAGAATCCCCATCATGCATTCCTAGAGGGCCTCTGACAAACACATCCTCTGACCTCCAGCTCCTGGAACTCCTCCTCTTCCTCCACATCGTAGGACAGGGTGTGGATTTTTATGTCATCAGCTGAGAGGTCGATGAACTTCCCATCGGGGTACTCGAGGCTGTCTTTGGTGGGTGACCGGTCCTCGATGAAGGTGGTCTCGCAGCAGTCGGCAGCCACACCGTCCCCCCAGGAGCGCAGCATGCCCTCTGAATAGAGGATGATGTTGGGCCTGTAGCGGGACTCCACTGACTGCTGCAGGGTGTTGGGGTCCAGCAGCTGCTGCACTGGCTCACTCCTGCTGCTGTCCAGGCTGGCCGGCACTGTGCTGGCCCCCACCCGGTGGCTCTGGTACTGGGGCGCTGGGTAAACAGACACCAGACCATCTCTGCTCTCGGCCATCAAGTTTCTGGTGTTAATTAAACCATTCCTCTTGCCAGCATCACTGATTTTACTGTGCACCAGCATGCTCTTCTGTTCAATGATGCCATCCATGGTCCTCTCTCCCCAACTGGGCGTCAGGCTGGCGGGCTGGGCATGTAGTTTACACTTGTCTCAGGGAACCCATTTCTCCTGGAGGAGGAGAAAACAGAGATGAGACAAGAGAATCACACTTGAAAACAAGCTAATCACCCAGACCCACACTGTTTCAGACTGTACCAGCCAGCTGATAAACGCATAGTAACTGTGAGAGTTAGATAAAATGCAGTCCTACCTATTCGGTGAATGTTAAAAAGGATCTGTTGGGGCGGCTAGCCAGAGTTAGCAGAAATTGATTACCTGAATCTCTATAAAGTCTCTGCTTCCAAATGAAGGAGACTGCAGGAATTGGCTCCCTTGCAGCCTAGAGGAACCTTTGATTGCTAGCAGACATCCTGAAACCCACGGGTAAACCCAATCACATTAGCATCCGACAAGTCCATAGGAAAACAGAACTGTAAATCTGTAATGGGGATTAGCTCTTCCCAGGTACATGGCTGTTCATTCAAGCAGGAAATTATGTGACTGCAATAATCTCTACTTAGTGATGATCTTGAGGTGTCAAGTCCCAAACACGAATCTGCTACTGAGGCATCTTGAGAGAGGCACAGCTGGGTCTCCTAGGGTGCTCTCTGTAGTTGGCCACTCAGAATTTGCTGAGAACCAGCAGCATCAGCACCAGCTGGGAGCTTGTTGGAAATGCAGAATCTTGAGTAGCACCTGCACCTACTAAATCAGAATCTGCATTTTAACACCATCCCAGCTGATGAGTCTACACATTAAAGTGGAGGAGTGCTGGGCTACAGTGTACAGTGCACGTTTTGGCCTGCTGAACAAGTTGATTTTACAACTGATTATTTACTAAATTGTAAAATGTACTCAAATTATATCAAACAATTTATTTTTTTAAAAGAACAACTTTTTTCTTACTGAAGTGAATTTTTTCAACTTTGAGTATCATAAATTACGACTAAGTATGAATGAAAGGGATCAAAATTAGTGGAATTTTATTTTGTCATTTCCACATCCTTCGATATCTCTTTCAACACAGACTGGTTTGTCATATATATTGCCTTTGCTTCACAATTCCCATTAGCTCATTTCCTTCCATGTTTGCTGGTACCCACTCCTACCTGCTCAGAGCCTTTCCCTGGGCCTGGGTTCATCCGCTCAGAGATGAAACTGGGTTGATGGGAGGAGAGAGAATGCCTCTAATGAGGCTGCCATCTAGGGTTGTCCACATGGCTCTGTACCAATGCACTCTGGAGTCTTGCCCCAGGACAGTGCTACTGTTCTTCCAATTCCCTTTATAACTTTTGTGGGATTATTTATTTATTTTTTTCTCAGTCGATGATACTCAGAACCAGTAGCTACAGAGATGAAAGCCTCCTGCCTGACTCTTTATTTCTGCATAAGCAGTCTCTGCTATGTCAAGGATGCTCCCTTCTCTTGACCAAACACTTTCTGGGCTGCATCAACCACTGAGTTCTCCGTGTCATCATCTTATGAGACTTGGAGTCTGGTTTTGAGTTTGGCAGAGGAAGCCACCTTAAATGCATCACTGGCCAACAATGGTCCACCTGCTTCCTTATAGAGGAAGGCAGCTGGAGGAGGAGACGGGATGAAAAGAGGCCTCTGTGGCCTTGCATTTGAGTCCCTAGTTCTTAGTCTCTTGCTGTATCACTATTGTAAGAACTCTCCTGAGTAGTTACTAACATGCACAGCTAACCATGAGTTGGGGTGAATATCAGGTGAGTGGGAAAATTGAGGGGTTGTGAAAGAAAAATATAAGTCAGAAAGTAGGTATACAACATATCCTATACAAATTTTATATTCTACATAAACACATATACATTTTTTTACTTGGAGACTGTCACGGTACAAAGAACACTTTACTAAGAGTCAGGAGGCCAGGGATTCAGCCCTAGTTTTGCTACTAAATATCTGACTGTGGGCAAGGGGCTTATGAAAGTGGAATTATTAATGGGGTGATTGAGCAAGGAAAGCTTTCAGGTCCCTTTCAGCTCTGATTTTTTATGTCTTAGTCAAAGAGTTTTTGGGGTTTTATGGCAATTTTTCCACAAAATGGCTTCGGTGGTGAATTGTAGCAAACATTTAAAGAACTAATACCAGTCCCTCTCAAACTTTTCCAAAAAAACTGAAGAGAAGTGAGCACTTACTAAGTCATTCCATGAGGTCAGCATTACCCTGACACCAAAGCCAGATAAGACACCATAGGAACATTACAAACTCATATCCCTTATGAACACTAATGTAAAACTCCCAACAAAATACTACTAAACTGAATTAAGTAGCATATTAAAGGAATCATATACCATGATCAAGTGAGATTTGTTTCTGGAACACAAGGAGGGTTAAAATCATGAAGATCAATCATTGTAATACACCACATTAACAGAATGAAAGACAAAAAATACATGATTATCTCTATTGACATAGAAAAAGAATTTAATGCTTTTCTACTAAGCGTTTCTGGAAAAGCTTTTCCCTTTCATGATAAAAACATGAAACGAACTAGGAATAGAAATAAATTACCTCAACAGAATAAAAGCTATATTGAAAAATCCACAGTGAACATCATATTCAGTGGTGAAAGCACCCGTAACATCAAGAACAAGGCAAAGATGCCCATTTTTCCCACTTTTATTGAACACTGTACTAAAAGTTGTAGCCAGAGAAATTAGGTAAGAAAAAGAAATAAAAGGCACTTAACTGGAAAGGAAGAAGTATGATCTCATATATAGAAAACCCTGAAGATTCCACAAAAAAATCTGTTAGAACTAATAAATGAAGTTAGCAAAGTAGCAGGATACAAAGTTAATACACAAATCTCAGCTGCATTTCTATATACTAACAATGAAGAGTCTGAAAATAAATTTTTAAAAATTCATTTACAATAGCATCAAAAAGGACACAATACTTCAGAATTAATTGAACCAACGAGGTGAAGGACTTGTACAATGGAGTCATCAAAACATTGCTGAGGCAGGGCGTGGTGGGTCATGTCTGTAATCTCAGTACTTTGGGAGGCTGAAGTGGGTGGATCACTTGAGGTCAGGAGTTCGAAACCAGCCTGGCCAACAACATGGTGAAACCCTATCTCTACCAAAAATACAAAAATTAGCTGGGCGTGGTGGCGGGTGCCTGTAATCCCAGCTACTCATGAGGCTGAGGCAGAAGAATTTCTTGAAAACAGGAGGCAGAGGTTGCAGTGAGCTGAGATTGTGCCACTGGACTCCAGCCTGGGTGACAGAGCAAGACTCCATCTCAAAAAAAAAAAAAAAAAAAAAAAAAAACTGCTGAAAAAAATTAAAGAAGACGTGAATAAATGGGAAGACATTCCATATTCATGCACTGGGAACCTTAATATTGCTAGGATGTCAATACTATCCAAAGTTATCTATAGATTCAGTGTGATCGGTAGCAAAATCCCAATGATGTTGTCTGCAGAAACAGAAAAACCCATTCTAACATTCATATGGAATCTCAAAGAGCTCAGGCTGGGCTTAGAACAAAGTAGGAGTAATCACACCTCCTGATTTTAAGACTTACTACAATGGCACTAGAATCAAAACAGTGTGATATGGCATAAATACACATATATAGACCAAGTGAATAAAATAGCCCAGAAATAAACCCTTGCTTATACAATCAAATGATTTTTGACAAGGGTGCCAACACCATTCAATAGGGAAAGGACTTTTTTTTTTCAACAAATGGTGCTAAAAAATGGGACACCCGCATGCATAAGAATGAAGTTGAACCCTTACCTAACATCATATTCAAAAACCAATCCCAAGGAAATCAATCACCTAAATGCAAAATCTAAAACCATAAAACTCTTAGAAGAAAACAGGGCAAAAGCTTCATGACATTGGACTTGTCAATGATTTCTTGGATGTGACACCAAAGGCAGAGGCAACAAAAGAAAAACCAACTTGGACTTCATAACAATTTAGAAATTTTTGTGCATCAATAGATAATATCAACAGCATAAGAAAGTAAGCCACAGAATGGGAGAAAACATTTGCAAATCATATATCTAATAAGGAATTAATACCCAGGATATATAGAGAATGGCTAAAACTCAACAACAAAAAATAATCTGATTCAAAAACTGGCAAAGGACTTGAATAGACATTTCTCCAAAGAAGATATACAGATGGCCAATAAGCCCATGAAAAGATGCTCAACAACACTCATAATGGGAAATGAAAATCAAAACTACATATGAGATATGACCTCATACTCACTGGGACGGCTACTGTTAAAAAAAAACAATAACGGAAAATAACAGTGTTGATGAGGATGTGAAAAAAATTGGAATCCTTGTGCACTGCTGGTGGGAATGAAAAACGGTGCAGTCGCTTTGGAAAACAGTATGGCAGTTCCTCAAATAATTAAAAACAGAATTACCTTATGGTCCAGAAATTCCACTTCTGGATATATACCAAAAGGAGTTGAAAACAGGGTCTCAAGGAGATACTTGCATGCCATGTTCATAGCAGCATTATTCATAACAGTTGAAATGTGAAAGCATCTCAAGTGTCTGTGGATGAATGGATAAGCAAAACGTGCTATCTACATTTAATGGAGTATTGCTCAGCTTTAAAAAAGGAAGGGAGTTCTCACATAGGCCACAGCATGGATGGACCTTGAGGACATTACTCTAAGTGAAATAAGCTAGTCACATAAAGACATACGATGTATGATTCCATCAATATGAGGCACTTAGAGTCACCAAAAGTGTGGTTTCCAGGGGATGGGAGACGTGTGAGGAGTTATTATTTAACAGGCATGGAATGAAAAGCGATCTAGAGATAGATGGTGGATAGATGGTGATGATGGTTACACATTATAAATGTACTTAATACCACTGAACTGTACACTTAAAAATTGTTAAGATGGTAAATTTTATGCGAACATAAAAAAAATTAGAAAAACTCAATTAAACTGAACTAAAATAAAACATAAAAAGAAGAGCTATCTATGTGGAGATTCATGCTAAAGTATTTACAGATGAAATAAAAGATACACTGTCTGGGACTTGTTTAAAATCATCTGGATAGGAAGGAGAAGTGCACACCAAACTGAGAAAACAAGACTGTGGGCTGACCACTGATCATCTCAATTGGAATTCTCATCTGGAATTCCTCCTCCTCCTTCACATCCTAGGATGTCAAGGAACCACAGGTGACAGCAGAAACACGTCCCAAAGTGTGCCCCCTCAAGTACATTTCCAGCCTCATGAGGCTCTAGCATCAGGCATCCCTCTTTCATCTTGCCAGTGACCTCTCTGTCTCACGGGATGCAGGACAGCAGGGATCCCCGATGAACCCACCAGCACTGCCATCTGGAGCCCCATCTGACAGCCATTACCTGGGGTCATCTCTGACCATCTCTGATCACTGAAGGAGGAGTGTATACCATACCGAGAAAACAAGACTGGCAGCAGGAGTGATGAATGAAGGTGTGCTGTATACCATACAGGGAAAACAAGACTGGCTGTGGATTGACCACTGAAGGGGGAGTGTACACCATACAGGGAAAACAAGACTGGCTGTGGATTGACCACTGAAGGAGGAGTGTACACCATACAGGGAAAACAAGACTGGGTGTGGATTGACCACTGAAGGAGGAGTGTATCCCATACAGGGAAAACAAGACTGGCTGTGGACTGATCACTGAAGTAGAAGTGTATCCCATACTGAGAAAACAAGACTGGCTGTGGGCTGACCACCAAAGTTGGTTGATGGGTGCACATGATTCATTATGGAATCCTCTCTCCTTTCATGTGTGTTTGAAATTTTCTGTAATAGAGAGGTTTGAAGAAATCAACAGGTTAAGCTGTGCAGGGGAGATGTTCCAGGCAGAGGGGACAGCATAGGTAGTGTTTGGGAAGCAGAGGAGGAGGCCGGGGAGATAAAGTTAGGAGGGGCAGGTCTCATGTAGAGGCTCATAGGAAGCAATCGGCATGTGGAAGAAAGGCTTCAGTGGGATGTGATCATCATAGAGGCAGTTCAGGCAGATGGATGTGTGAACAGCATGAGGAATGGGTACAAGGCGAAGCACAATAAGCCCTGGTGGTGTGGACGACTGACAGACGCGGTGGTCCTCTACTGCTCAAAGGGCTTTTGGGCAGTAAAAAGGGTGTGATGCCCTCCAGGAAACTTTGGGGTCCATGACCCAAGACAGCCCCAGTGATGGTTCCCTGCTTTGTGTATTTTATGTGAAAAATGGGTCATGAAGAGGCAAAATGTGTAGCCTCATCCCACAGCTGGAGGACTCCACATTCAGCAGCTCAGACCACAGGGTCCTCCCTGGGTGACATGGGGGTCCTGAGACCATGCTGGCAGTAGGAGTGATGAATGAAAGCACGCTGGGGCTCTCACTTGTCCCTCTCAGGTACAGCCACTCCTCCAGGCTGTGTGTGGAAGGCTGTTCCGCTTGGCTCACCTGAGTAAGCAGGCATAGCCCGGAGGATATTTAGGAAGGGCACACTCAGTTTCCAACACAGAGGTGGCTGTGGGGCCTGAGGCTATCTCCAATATGCCCAGGGAGAGCTCCCGGCCAGACAGACGCGCTTCTTAGTGCCTTGAAGGAGTTGATCCAGGGAGCCGGGTCTCCTGAGTAGGGTGGCACTGATGCATTCAGCGGGGCCTTTCTTGCTTGGAGAGTGTTTGAGGAACACAGCGAGACTCAGGATGCCCAACTCCTCCCTGCCTCTGGAGACAAAGGTCCATTCTGAATTGGCCTTTGAGTGCGCTGACACCCACAGGGATGTGGGTCCCCAGGAATTTCACCCGTGGCCACACTCAGACATCACCTGTTTTTGGAGCAGAGTTGGTCATCTGGGCTCCCACGCTGCCCAGCTCAGGCCTGGATGACAGCATGGCCACACCCCTCTGGTTCTGCTGGGGACAAGGCATCGCAGCTGCACTGCAGGCTCTCCCATCACAGCCATGATCTCAACCATCCTTGCAGTTCTGATGATGCTTCCTGTACCATTCATCTGTTCCACTAGCACTTGATGAATAACTAAGTGATGTTTTGCCAATACCAGCCACAAATGAATCCTGAAACATGTGTGTCAAGAACTTCACTGATGAAAACAGAACAGGACTCTCCATCAATGAGGAAAAATTACTTGTTTAAGTCAGTACCCCAGTGAAAGTTGTCAGAATCAAAATGGAGTCAGTAACGTTAAGAAAGCCCTGACAAATAGAGCCAGGGGAGGCCATGAAGAGAGGATTCTCATGCTTGTATGCTTAATAACAAAACAAGACTACAAAACCCACAGCATTTTAAACAAAAAACACTTCTGCGAGGACATCTGCCCAGCAACTGCCCGCCCAGCCTCAGAGTGGTGCCACCCTTGTTATTAATCTTTATAGCCAAGGATAATTATTTCAAAACAATTGTGCAATCTTCACCTTTTTTTTTCATGAAAAACTTTTGTCTTCTTTTACCTCCCTGAATGTGCACACAGTTTACTATGGCATGTGTGTTCCCATTGCAAAGCTTTATGCCCAGATAAACATCTTTTCTTTTAGAGAGCTTCTCTCTGTTTATGATTAAGGTTGACACCTAGAGAGATGTGTAATTTAAAAGCCCGTCTATCTTGGACTAAGTTATTGAACGCTAGTAGCTTTTCTTGATTTATAAATAAACCTTCCATTTAGGAAGGAACTATTCTAGCCAGAAATTCAGAAGTACTTAGGAGGAAAGCACACTGCTGTACATTTAGTGATGAGGTTTGGATTTTCATCAAGCAATTTCCCACAACTTCCCTTTGACATGAAGAGCTACTCCTATGCTCTCACCAGGAGGTGTCTGCACACAAGCCAGCAGAATACATCAGCAAATGACTACGGTCCTGCTTCAGAACTGGCAATGGTTCCCATCTCATCCCTGTCTTAACTCAAGGTAATGGCCTACTGAAACCAAGATCATAACATGTAAAGAGTTACTGTTTTCTTATGGCTCTGCGTGTTGGAAGCTTCCTAAACCTAAACCAGCAAACACCACCCCCCACACCAAGTGACAATCATCCCTCAATGCAAGTGAAAACCATCCAGGGGTTGGTGACAAAATACTCCAGCTGGGCAAAAGCCAGCTCTTCAGAGCAGAGGTGGCCTCAAGTCCTAATGCAATGTCACCAATAAAAGTTTCAAAACAGAACTCCCTCCCTCAAACCCAGGGAAGAAAGGAAGCCGCTCCGTGTCCAGCCCCTACCACACCACGAGCATGTGGCAGGTACTTCCATGCATCCACCTGACAGGCACTTAGTGGGTACCTACCGCGTGCAGGCAGTGTGTAGTGTGTTGAGTGCAGGGGTGTAGCTGGGGACCTAGGTGACCACCAGCAGGGACCCTGCACGCAGCACAGGAGGAAGACAATTTTTCGAATGAGCACCGACGTGTGACCAGTGGGCGAGACAAAGCTGCCTTGAGGGAACAAACACAGGGCGCAATCTCCTGTGAAGACCCGCTGACGGCAAGCCCTGAACGGGGTGAGGAGTTAGCCAGGGCCAGACTGAGGGGCAGTGTTTCGGCTGGGGGAAATCCCTGCCCAGCGCACTGGGCCCTGAGGCAAAGGCCAGCAGAGGGACCTGTGCAGAGGCTCAGAAAAGAAGAGAGGGAGGGCACAGGCCTGGCCAGGCAGGAGCCCCGGAGCTTGTGCTGACAACCTCAGGAGTCCAGGTGGGATCTACAGGCTCCTGGGGCTTCCCTGAGTGCCTGACGAGGGAGGGGAGGGGTGGAGGCTGTGAAGAGGGGGCCCCCTGCTTCTAGCTTAGGCCCTAGGATTAGGGAAAGGCATGATGACAAAGTCACATCAATCAGGAACTGATACAGTTTGGATGTTTGTGGGTTCCAAATCTCGGGTTGAAATGTGATCCCTAGTGTTGGAGGTGCGGCCGGGAACGAGGTGCCCTCCCTAGGGTAACAAGCTCTCGTAAGAGCTGGTTTTTGAAAACAGACTGGGACCCCCTCCTCTTTCTCTTGCTCCCCCTTTGTCTTGCGATGTGCCTGCTTCCCTTCACCTTCTGCCATGAATAAAAACCTCCTGAGGCCTCACCAGAAGCTGAGCAGATGCCAGTGCCGTGCCTGTACAGCCTGCAGAACCATGAGCCCAAACAAACTTCCTTTAAAAATAAATCATCCAGGCTTAGGTATTCCTTTATAGCCATGCCAAATGGACTAACGTAGGGGCTGAATCCGTGGGTGCCCCACTCCGTGCCCTGGCTCCCATCATCCCAGGGACTGATGGTGCCATCACGGCTCACATACAGGTCAGGCCAGGCCAAAGGGGCTATGGCGCCTGGTGCAGCCTCAGCCAGCGACAGTGAGAAGCACCCAGCACCTTTGTCCTGGGGTGGGACAGCTCGGAGGCTGGTGTTTCACACTTCTCTAGCGCCCCCCAGAGATCAACTTGCTGTATAACACAGCATTTGTCTATGGCCTTCCCTCCCTGGTCCTCGACTGGTGTTTCCTGGGATCCCCTCCTCTCCCAAATTCTCATCCCCAGGCTTGTTTCTCGGGGACAAACCCAAGGCATCAGACTATTGTCAACAAGCCTGCGAGGTGTTATCACAACTTCTGTATGGACAAGAAAACTAAGCAGGTCAACTTGTATGTCTGTAAACCCACAGCTCTGTAATATTACTAGATGATTGCAGTTTGTTTCTGTGGTCAGAGCTGGAGAAGGGGGTAAATATCTGCCTGCACAGATCCAAGCAGAAACCACCAGAAAGAGCTGGAAGGCCTCCCAGCCTGCAAGGAGGAAGGTAATGTGCCTATGTGGACAACACGTCTTACAACAAAAATTAGAAACAGGCCAGGACAGTTAATTCTGCAAGTGTATAAGCTGCCTGATTGCAGGAAAAGCGTGTCTCGGTGTCCTCAGTTCCCCGGAGAATAACTCCTCAGGGCTCACTGCCATTCTGGTCCTCCAGAGCAGCCTCAGAAGGTGGAGTAATCTAAGCCTGCCCCTAAAAGACGGATTCTCTCCCACGTGCTGGGGAACAGTTAGCTTTCCTGGCTTCTGAGGCCCAGGAGAAGGAAGACTCAGACCCCTAACCCTTTCCCAAGAAAGTGACTGCTCCAGTAACCTCCAGGATGTGCCCTGGTCGTGTCTTTTGGATTCCACAAGGTCCTAAACCCTAACAGTGGTTGATCTAAATGCAGATAGAAAAGATACGAAGAGAAATAGGTGGAGATTGAGCCCAGGCGTTTCCAAGCCTTACAGTCCTCATGGAGCAGAAGACCCCAGGTCTCTGTTGGAAAGCTGCGGAAACAGCTCAGGCTGTGGGGCCGCACGTGGATGCTCCCGGCTGAAAGGCTGGGGGTGCAGGAAAATCCCAACTCTGTTGCTTTCTTTAACTTTAATTAGTATTTTCATTCATTTTTTAAAATAATTGCTTTACTGAAATATCATTTGCATGCCATGAAATTCATCCAAATTTAAAGATGTATAATTGAGTGAGATTTACTATATTCACAAAGTTGTGCAGTGCAACCCTTATCACTATCTGATTCCAGAACATTCCTGTCACCCCATGCCCATGATGCGGTTCCTTTCCCCAGCCCCTGGCAAACACTGATCTACTTTCTGTCTCTATGAATTTGCCTATTCTGGACATTTCATGTAACTGGAATCATACACTAGGTGGCCTCTCATGACTGCCTTCTTTCACCTGGCATGATGTGTTTGAGGTCATTTCTTTTCATGGCAGGCTCATATTCCACGGTACGGAAGCACTGCATTGTGTTTACCTTCACTGCGCTTTCAGTTTGGGGGGAAATGGTGGTTGCTATCCTTTAGCTCTTGTATAATACGGGGCTAATTATGATTACAGCTCTTTGGCTGAATGGTTGATAAGACAGTGTGTTCTTTTTCTGGCAGGTATATAGTGAGAATAAAACTACCTTAAAAACAAAGCCCTCAGTGGTACAGTACCTCTGGGGTGAGGGAATGGCATTTTGTGTATGGCCTGGAACGTAAAGTGACAACATAGTAGATGTTCAGGAAGCAGAGACAGGGTCTCAGAAACATTAGATGGACCAGACAAATCCCACTGGAGGCAGCCTCTGTTACCCACCGATGGAAGAAAATGCTGCAGGCTGGGCCTGCTTACTCACTGTGAGATAGAAAAACTCAGTCCCCAGCAGATGCTTTTGCATGCCAAGTGTCCCAGCAGAATAAACCAGCACACGCAGAAGCCACTTTCCCCACCAGAAATGGGATCTGAGCAATTTCATGCTCAACCTGCATGTAGCACGCAGAGTACACACCTTCTGTGAAGAAGGCTAGCCTGCTCCAGGGGGAATTATGCATTGTAAAAGTGACAGAGTTATACATGGACCTATCCATGAAGAAATTAGGATTACTCATTACAGGTAGCATTTTTTTTTTCAAACTTGTCTCTAATGTTTCATAGATGGTTTTGCTCTGAGGAATTGGCTAGAAAAAAATCCAGTGAATGTTTTGGGAACAAGTATTGCAAGTGCAATTATTTTCAAACAAATGCATGAATAAAGAAATACAGAAAAACTGGAGTATCAGAACTTTCTCTTATTAGTTTTCCTTTTTTTTCTGAACCTGCGAATAAGTCTAGATTTCTTTCAAAAGTCTATGTCTCGCCCACCCTACCACCCACCCATCTCCCTTTCTTAAACATACCTACTCCTTTCACAGAATGACTTAAAGATCTGCACTGTTGGTTTATGATTTGTTACTGTACAGAGTGGAAGGAACTTCACAACACAGTATTCCATGTCCATCCCTGTGTTTCTAATTAGAAACCTCAAATGCCGATTATATTGTGCAGTATCAGTCATATTTAACATATAAGACCATCTGTGTAGCAGCCTCTCCAAGTAGTAACAGAATGAAGTCAGCTACCTATGCAACTGAAGGAGAAAATAAGACTAATTGCAGGCCAGGCACAGTGGCTCACACCTGTAATCCTAGCACTTTGGGAGGCTGAGGCAGGGGGACTGCCTGAGCTCAGAAGTTCAAGACCAGCCTGGTCAACACGATGAAACCCCGTCTCTACTCAATTACAAAAAAAAATAGCTGGGCATGGTG
Source organism: Hylobates moloch (assembly GCF_009828535.3). Classification (NCBI taxonomy): domain Eukaryota; kingdom Metazoa; phylum Chordata; class Mammalia; order Primates; family Hylobatidae; genus Hylobates; species Hylobates moloch. The sequence goes on from NW_026652296.1 coordinate 36,823,870, forward strand.
GCATGTGCCTGTAGTCCCAGCTACTCAGGAGCCTGAGGCAGGAGAATCGCTTGAACTCAGGAGGCAGAAGTTGCAGTGAGTAGAGATTGCACCACTGCTCTGCAGCCTGGGCCACAGACAAGACTCCGTCTCCAAAAATAAAATAAAATAAAATAAAACCCCAAAAACAAACAAACAAAACTCCCCACAAAACTAATTGCAGTTTCATTTAGCCAGAGTGTTTGGCATGTTTGACAGGTATGGCTGCTCCTGACCCTTCTTATACAGCTCAATTTGGCAAGGCATTAGGAGGACACCAGGTGCTGGGTCTTTCCCAAACCCTAACACTCTTAGAAGCCTTTTGTGTAAATAGTAAAACTTCCCTACTGCTAGGCGAATGATATGTGTAATTCACCAAGGCCCAAGTGTAGAGAGAAAAGAGCTGCTTGCAAACCCTCATTAAAACAATTAAAATTTGCCTTTAGCACAAACACAAAGAAAAGCCTGTTATTTGGCAGTGGAGAGAGTTAATGAAACATTTGAGACCAGATCAGTTATTACTATTTAGCATTTAAATGGCACATTACAATTGCAAAATGCTACATCATCCTATGTATCGTTTTTGGTGGCCTGGGACTTCCTGTACACAAAGCCAACCCAAACTTCTGCTGGTGAGTGATGCTTTGTCATAGCACAGCACCACTGGGTCAAGTCCACAGGAACTCCAAATCTGATTTATAAGCAGTCAGACACATATAGCAGATATGATGTGATTTTGGAAACAAGAAAACCTGCAGATTCAGACCATTGTTGCTTTTAAAAGTTGTGCCAACTCTCTTTAGCTTTGTAAGTCTCCGCTTCATTTTTAAGGATAATGTGGAGGGAGGAAGCTTCTTCCCCTGTGACACTGCCATGTCCACCATTACCAACTCCACCACTCTCACCGTGACCACCATCTCCATTATCTCCACCATCACCACCATAACCATCACTACCTTCACTACGTCATCACCTCAAGAACTTCAATCACCATCACAATCAGCACCACTGACATAGCCATTGCAATAATCACCACCACCAGGGGTACTACCATCACCACCACTCTCCCCACCACTGACACCATCACCAGGAGTACTACCATCACCACCACCATCACCATCCCCACCACTGACACCATCACCAGGAATACTACCATCACCACCACCATCACCATCCCCACCACTGACACCATCACCGGGAATACTACCATCACCACCACCATCATCATCCCCACCACTGACACCGTCACCGGGAATACTACCATCACCACCACCATCATCATCCCCACCACTGACACCGTCACCAGGAATACTACCATCACCACCGCCATCACCATCATTATTCCCAACACTGACACCATCACCGGGAATACTACCATCACCACCACCATCATCATCCCCACCACTGACACCGTCACCGGGAATACTACCATCACCACCACCATCATCATCCCCACCACTGACACCGTCACCAGGAATACTACCATCACCATCCCCACCACTGACACCATCACCGGGAGTACTACCATCACAACCACCATCACCATCCCCACCACTGATGCCATCACTGGGAGTACTACCATCACAACCACCATCAATGTCATCATCTCCACCACTGAAACCATCACCAGGGGTATTACCACCATCACCACGACCATCACCATCATTATCCCCACCACTGACACCATCACCACCGCCATCACCATCATTATTCCCAACACTGACACCATCACTATCATTATCCCCACCATTGATACCATCACCAGGAGTACTACCATCATCTTCACCACCATCACCACCATCATCCCCACCACTGACACCATCAGCAGGAGTACCACTGTCACCATCCCCACCAGTGACACTGTCAATAGGAGTACCATCACCATTACCACCATCATCCCCACTGCTGACACTACTGCCAGGATTTGAAAAACCAAGGCCACAGGACAAATACATCTAATACCTGCGTTTGTACAGCCCACAAGCTAAGAATGGTTTTCACATTTTTAAGTGGTTGAAGAAAATAGGAATATTCCATGACACACAAAAATTATGTGAAATTCAAATGTCAGTGTCCATAAATAAAGTTTTATTGGACTACACCCACAACCATTCATGCACATATGTCTATGGCTTCTTCTTCCCAACAAGGGAAGAGTTGAGCAGTTGTGACAGAGACCATATTGTCCATGAAGCCTAAAATATTATCTGACTCTTTACAGAAAAACTTTGCTGATTCCTAGCCATCATCCCTTCCATACCACCACCACCGCCACCACCATCACTACCAGAAATCAGACCCACAACCACCATTATATCACCACCACTACTACTACTAACAATAACATCACTGTTGGTACAAGTAATGTCACCAGTACCATTGTCATCATTACCATCAGCACCAGTGATGCCCTCCCACACACACAGTCCATGGTTTAGAGATGCAGAGGCTCCCATGTGACCAAAGATTTAAGTGATAAGATTGTGAATGTGGACACAGACTCAGCCAAGACGTCTTCCTCCCCACCCACTGAAGGAGAGAAAGAGAAAGCCTTGAAAGCATTCTCATCTCTAAAATTATTTTGGGTAAAACTGCTTTTTTTTCTTTGGAGGAGGGCCAGAGGGGCTTCATCTCTGAGAATTTCTAACCACAAGCCTGCACTCACACTCTCTCTGAGATTTCACACTCTTAATGTGCCTTGAAAAACACAGTTGAACACTTAGTTTGTAGTGTTTGGGGGTGGGAATCCACCACTGTGATTCTTGGCAGAAGCAAATGCAAATGTCCTCTAGGATAATATATGTTAAAGACAGGCCTAGAAAATGCCCATGGACAGTCTCAGAAAGCAACCTGATTTTGGGATTCAAGGGAGGGAAATGAGCACTGCTAATGGTTTGGATGCATGCGTCCCTTTGCAATTAATATGTGGGAACTAAATTTCAGAGGTGATGGCATTAAGAGGTGGAGCCCTTGGAGGTGATTAAGCCCTCATCCATAGGATTATTAGTGCCTGTATAGAAGGGCTTGAGGGGGAGAGTTAGCCATAGAACAATTGTTCGTGAAATACTTACATAAATAAAACACAAGAAGGAGCAAGTGACAAGTGACTACCAGAATAAATAGAAAAATGAAACATGTGAATTTCAAAAAGCAAAAAATATTTTTGTTGACATAAAAAACACAACAGAAGATTTGGAATCTAAACAGCAGAATAGACACAGCTAAGAAAAAAAAATGTAATCCAGAAGAAAGATCTGAGAAAATTACCCCAAATGCCTCATGAACAGAAAAAAAGATAAGAAACTGCAATGGGCAGCAAAGAGCCTGGCAGGTAGAATGAGAAAGATCAGTCTCTTCTAATGGGAGTCTGGGAAATGGAGAAAGAACGCCTGGGAGAGAAGCCGCACCTCAAAGGACACTACCTATGAAATGTTCAGCACTGATGGGAAACACAAATTCACTGATCCAGGAAATACCACATTGACACATTATATGAAACTGCTGAAGATTAAGTGGAAAGGTCTTAAAAGCAGTCAAAGGAAAATAGTGGATAATCTACATAGCAACAAAAACTAGAATGGCAAGACACATATCAAGCAATAATGGAAGCAAACGGACAGAGGACTAATATCTTCAATATACTGAGAGATATTAACTCTCAACCTTGAACTGGACATAATGAAATTATCTTTCAAGAGCCAAGTGAAAAATCCATTTGCAAATAAATAAAAAATCTACTTAGAGACTTAAACTAAAAGGAATTCTAAAGGATGCACTTTAGGAAGAAGAAAAATAATGCTGGGTGATGACCTGAGACGCAAGGACTTATGAGCACACAAACTCATGACATACTTATAAATCCAAACAAACATTGATTATATATCTATATATATCTATATATCTACATCTACATATCTATATATATAAATGTAAATCATTAGATTTATTCTTAAAACTCTAAACACAGGAAAACAATAGCATGTGAATCAGGAGGTGAGTGATTCTAAGATTCTTTTCATGTTCCAGAAGTGTGTTAACATGTTCAGTTTTATACTTAAATATACATAGGCAAATGTCAAGGATAACTACCAAATGAATGGAAACATTTCTAATCATTCTAAACCAGGAGAGAGAAGTACATGAGTAAGATTGAAACCTCAATCAAATAAAAAGAGGTAAGAAAAAAATGAAACATAAAAAAAATTGTCAATTAAAATAAATTGTTACTTTGGATTTAAAATAATATCCAGACATATGTTATTTATAAGAGATAGACCTAAAGCATATGGACATGGAAGCGCTAAAAGTAAAAGGATGGAAAACATATATACAAGGAAAATCCTAGGCAACAAATAAGAAATCTGGCACGGTGTAATGAATACAAAACAGACATTAAGGAGTAGAAAGTATTATTATATAGTAACACAGTTACACAGAGAGAGGTCCAATTAACCATATACAACAATTCTCAAATTATATGTACATAATCCATTTATATCACATTATATAAAGCAAAATTTATAGAATTATGGGGATAATGTAATATCTTCACCATCACAACAGGAGACTGCAAAGTATGCTCTCAATTATGCTGAGAAATAAACAGGCCAAAATTAAGAAAAACTAGAATATTTGAATAATAATTTTGATCAAAAATGCATGTATAAAACTTGGCATCCAACAGAGAATACAAATTCTTCTAGGCATACGTGTTCTCTTTCTCTCTCATTCTCTGTCTCTCTCGCTCTCTCTCCATTCTTCTCTCTCTTTCTTCCCTTCAAAAATTGATCAAGTATTAGGCCATGAAGTATGCTAGGCATGGTGGCTCATGCCTGTAATCCCAGCACTTTGGGAGGCTGAGGCAGATGGATCACCTGAGGTCAGGAGTTCCAGACCAGCCTGGCCCACATCGTGAAACCCCCTCTCTACTAAAAATAAAAAATCAGCCAGGCATGGTGGCGCATGCCTGTAATTCCAGCTACTCGGGAGGTGGAGAATTGCTTGAACCCAGGAGGTGGAGGTTGCAGTGAGCTAAGATCGTGCCACTGCACTCCAGTTTGGGTGACAGAGTAAGACTCTGTCTCAAAAAAAAAAAAAAAAAAAAAAGAAGATGACAATGAAGAAGAAGTATGTATAAAAAATCAGTATCTTACAGATCACTTTAGCCACAACGCAATTCATATAAAAGTTGATACAATTAATAAAAACCACGTTCATTTAGAAACGAAGGAAAAGAAATGCTTTCTTAATAACCATTTGATCAAAAAGGAATCATAACAAAATATAAAAATACTTAGGACAGAATCTTTGAGAAACTATTGAAACCTAGAGATGCAGGAGAAGAGGGAAATATGTAGCCTTAAATGCATATATTATTTTTAAAAGGTTAAAAATTAATGAGCCCCCATCTAAATTAATAAATTCACCAAAATAATAATAATAAGGGCAAAGAATACATGACAGGTGTTAATAAGGTAAGAGCAGAAGCTAGTGAAACAGAAAGCAAAGATACTACACAGAGGATCCACAAGGCCAAGTCTCTTCCCTGCAAAGACAACTCTCTGATGAGACTGTGTAAAGAGAGAGCCAGGGAGCCTGCTTCTGGGCTAGATGAAGAAGTGGACACGTATCACTCTTCCCCCTCTCTCCAAGACCCCGCTAAAATGTTAGTGAAAGAGCAAAAAGAATCTTAATGGAAGAGAAAATGGAAAAAATCATCCTTAACAAGATAATTTTTTTTCTTTTTTGAGACAGAGTCTCGCTCTGTCGCCCAGGCTGGAGTGCAGTGGCGCGATCTCAGCTCACTGTAAGCTCCGCCACCCGGGTTCACACCATTCTCCTGACTCAGCCTCCCGAGTAGCTGGGACTACAGGCGCCCGCCACCACGCCTGGCTAATGTTTTGTATTTTTAGTAGAGACGGGGTTTCACCGTGTTAGCCAGGATGGTCTCAATCTCCCGACCTCATGATCCATCCGCCTCGGCCTCCCAAAGTGCTGGGATTACTGGCATGAGCCACCCTGCCCGGCCAACAAAATAAATAATTTTAAAGCGTGGTAGATGAGGAATCTAACCAAAGGCGAGAAGAAGGAGTGTGGGCAGAAGCTGCAGCCAGGAATTCATGTTTGGAGCCCACAGGTGGCCAACAGGACACAGGAACATGGGCTGGCAGAGGACCTTTCATCAAAACCATGCACATGGACAGGCAACGGGACAGCACCATCGAAGTTGAGAAAAAAACCTTTAAAGTATGTACTCTACCAAGCACTCCTCCAAGGATGAGTAAAAACAAAAAAGGAAATAAAACAAGGATGACAATAAGTATTTTCAAGAGTCAGAAGATGTATCTCACAGCAGCCTGTCTGAATAAGTAACTTAGAGATTTACTCCAGAAACAAATGGCAGTGAAAACCATGGACGTGGATAATAGAGGATAAGGGGAAAGCAGTGAATAGCTTAAATGAATAAGAAGCAATCTCTGTATGGCAGCTGGCCAGCAGCAATCTGTCCCATTTATAACAAACACCCGTGGGCTTCACAAAGACCATCTTTGTGCACAAGAACGGCAGCGCGCATGCACAGCTGGAAGTTAAGATGGATGCCGTGAGGAAGGCGCAGGTTTCTTTCCTCAATGTGAAAAGAATGTCATTTAGAAATTCCAAAAAAACACACACAGCCAGAATAGGTGTATAGGAATTCCATCGGTCCCAACATGAAGCAAAACAAAATTTCCCGTCATTTTACACAGCTGTGGAATTTAAAAAGACAGAATCCATTTGACCTGGACACTATTATTTTCCTTTATATGGCACAGGGGTTATGATTCAGGAGCTGAATACAGAGGGAATATTAACTTATTACCAAAACTTGGGTTTATAGCTATAACATTTACAGAATCATGACAATAAATGTTTAGTAATTTAACATTTAGAATCTACATATAAACCCAACGTAACTGAAAACCAGAATTTAAAGGTGCCTCACCCTGACCAAGTTGTCATCATTGCTGTTGCGGTCATCATCATCAGTTTGATGAAGAGTTCAGCTTCTCTTAAATCTCAAGCATCGTGCTAAACTTTTAATAAGGACTATCCTGTTTAATTTTTATAACAACCCCACTACGTAGGTATAGTTATTATCCTTCCTTTTGCAGATGTGGAAACTGAGGCATCAAAAACTGAAGCTACCTGCTTAAGGTCTTTCACCTATAAGCTGCAGAGCTGGATTTCACAGCCAGGAAGCCTGACTTTAGGGTCTGACTCACAGCCAGTAAGCTGGACTCACTCATTCTCATGTACAATTGAAGACACAGCCAACCTCACTAGGAAAGTGATACAGTTTGGACGTGTGTCCCCTCCAAATCTTGTATTGAAATGTGATCACCAGTGTTGATGGCAGGCCTAACAGGAGGTGTGTGGGTCATGGGGGTGAATTCCTCATGAAGGGCTTGGTGCCATCCTTGTGGCAAGGTGTGAGTTCTTGCTCTGTTAGTTTACATGCGAGCTGTTTGTTTAAAACACCCTGACTTCTCTCTCTTGCTCCCTCTCACCAGGTGACATGTTGGCTGCCACTTCCTCTTCTGCCATGATTAAAAGCTTCCTGAAGCTTCCCCAGAAGCCAAGCAGATGCTGGCACCATGCTCGTACAGCCTACAGAACCACGAGCCAAATAAGCCTCTTTTCTTTACAAATGCCCCAGCCTCTGGTATTCCCTTACAGCAACACAAAACGGACTAACACAGAAGGCCAATGGGGAAGAGAGAAGCAGTGTGGGTAAGCATGCCAACCACAGCCTCATCCCACAGAGTGAGGAGATGAATACAACAGTAACCAAGGGAAGGACTCAAAATAATACATCACTAAGAAGTTGGGAGAAGTGGCGAGGAGATGGGCAGTAGTGTAAGTGAACTAAATTCTAACCTTAAGTGAACTAATCTCCATCCTTTCAAAGCAGGGAGTCCACTGGTAGAATTTAAAGCTAACGGATCAAGAAATAACTTGATGTGGCCAGGTACATGGGCTCATGCCTATAATCTCAGCACACTGAGAGGCAGAGGTGGGAGGATAGCTTGGAGCTAGGCGTTGGAGACCAGCTTGGGCAACATAATGAGACCCCACCTCTACAAAAAATTTTTAAAACTGGCCAGGCATATGTACCTATAGTCCTAGCTACAAGTGGGAGACTAAGGCGGGAAGCTGAGGCTGATGCCGGAGGATCACTTGAGCCCAGGGGTTTGAGGCTGCAGTGAGCTATGATCATGCCACTGCACTCTAACCTTGACAACAGAGCAAGACTCCATCTCTAAAAAGAAAAAAGATAGAACAGGATGAACACAGCTGTCAGGGTATGGCAATAACAGTCAAAAGAGGAAGGTGAGCAGGAGCTGCCTCTGAGGAGTGTCTGGGCAAATGAAGTGATATGTTAGGGGCCAAGGGGAAAGGTTTGTAACTTTCATTATTATTTTGGGGTATTACTTAATTTTTTTTTTTTTTTTTTTTTTTTTGAGAGGGAGTCTTGCTTTTTTGCCCATGCTGGAGTGCACTGGTGCGATCTTGGCTCACTACAACCTCTGCCTCCTGGGTTCAAGTGATTCTCCTGCATCAGCCTCCTGAGTAGCTGGGATTACGGCCATGCGCCACCACACCCAGGTAATTTTTTTGTATTTTTAGTAGAGACAGGGTTTTGCCCTGTTGGCCAGGCTGGTCTCGAACTCCTGACCTCAGGGGATCCGCCCTCCTCGGTCTCCCAAAGTGCTAGGATTACACGCGTGAGCCACTGTGCCTGGCAAGGTGCTACTTAATTTTTAAATATACCTTTATTATCCTAGCCAGAATAACCATAAGAAAATAGTCTTTAAAATTCATATTATTGTGGAGAAACTGGAACCCTGTGCGTTGCCAGTGGAAATGTCAAATGGAGCGGCCACTGTGGAAGACAAGACGGTGAGTCCTCAAAGATTCAACGCTGAGTTACCATACAGCAGCCATTCCACTGCTGAGTATACACTCCCCAAAATGGAAAGCAGGTGTGATTGTGTCACTGTACTCCAGCCTGGGCAGCAGAGTAAGGCCCTGTCTCTTAAAAAAGGTTGAAAGCAGTGACTCCAACACAGATTTGGGGACACTGAAGTGCATAGCGTCATGATGCAGAAGTAGTCAGAAGGTGGAAACAATGAAAACGCCCATTGACAGAGGAATGAATATGCAAAATATGGCATATGCTACCCTGGATTATTAGTCAGCCTTCAAAATAAAGCAAATTTTCCTCAGTGTTACAGCATGGATGACCCTTGAAGACAATATGCTAAGTGAAATACGCCAGTCACAAAAGGTCAAATACTGTATGATTCCACTTATATGAGGTACCTAGAGTAGTCACACTCACAGACAGAACACAGCTGCAGGGGCTGCAGAAGAGAGGGAACGGACAGTTACTGCTTAATGGGGACAAGGTCTCGGTTTAGGATCATGGTAAGTTCTGCAGATGGACGGTGGTGATGGCTGCATAGCAACGTGCATGGATTTAGTGCCACTGAATTGTACATTTAAAAAGGAATAAAATGGTATATTTTATGTTACATGTATTTACTACAATAAAAAAGGACTTTTCTCAAAAAAATAAGAAGTAACAATGTTGGTGTACAAGCCAACATCAGTAGGTACAAGTATACAAAGGCACAAGTATAGTACCTTGAACTTACTGGAATTTTTTTTTTTTTTTTTTGAGACAGAGTTTCTCTCTTGCTATGCAGGCTGGAGTGCACTGGCGTGATCTCAGCTCACTGCAACCTCTGGCTCCCTGGTTCAAGTGATTCTCCTGCCTCAGCCTCCTGAGCAGCTGGGATTACAGGCACATACCACAGCGCCCAGCTAATTTTTGTATTTTTAGTAGAAATAGGGTTTCGCCATGTTTCCCGGGCTGACCAAACTCTTGAGGTTAAGTGATCCGCCTGCTTCAGCCTCCCAAAGTGCTGGGATTATAGGCGTGAGCCACCGCACCCGGCCTGAACTTACTGGAATTTGATGTAAGTTAGTTCTTCACTTTCTGGAAAATATAAGAACCTCAAACATATTAATTCTGATTACAATCTACCAATTTAGTACTGTAGTACTATTGTTGGCTTTATTTTAAATTATATATAATATACATATACTATTATGTAAGATATAAAAACATATAAAATTATATATTAAACATATATAAGCACCACAATATTTTGTTAGTGTTTTTTCTTTATTCAGTCAGTATTCATTTAGATTTACCTATATACATAAAAGCATGCTCAGGGAAAAGCCTCGTTGGACTCCGTCAAGGGTCAGAAGCCCCTGACTGTGAGGTGCATCACTCTTTCAGAATTTCAGAAACAAGAACAAGTGAAAAGAAAGAATTGTGCATCCTAGAATTGGAGAAATGCATTATTAAATAGAAAATAAACTAAGAGAGAAAGAACCACAGACTGCAACACTACTCAGAACATTCCTTAGCATAGGTTAGTTACTAAATGAGTTTAATCTACAGTGATAACATTGTGTTTTTTTTGTGATGGCGGCGGTGGTGGGGTGTGTGTGTGTGTGTGCGCGCACGTGCGCGTGTGCATGTGTCTGTCGAAGGCAGAGAGAGAGAGGGAGAAGGAGAAGGAGGGAGAAAGAGAAAGAGAAAGAGAAAAATCCACTATGCACTGAGGGTTGCATGAGTAATACAAATTTACCAAAAGATCAAAGGAGCCACATGGCTGCCTTTCTCTGTAGCAATAATAAAGGCACGTGATAGAGAGCTGGGATGTGGATTGGCTGTTGCCAGGATCCATTTTGTGGACGAGGGTAAAAAAGAAACTTGAAGAATACTATGCTTCTAACCTTCCCAAGTTCACAGAAGTGAACCCAGAAGTGACAACATGGCCAGCTCATCATTCACATCATAAATGATCTATTTAAAAATCCTTAGGGTGCAACATGAGATCTTAAGTACCCACAGAAACAAAATGGTGGCATGACTTGCTTTTTCCTGTGCCATTGGTTTTTACTAAACCTCAGATTTGCTGAAATAAACCAAACGCATAAAAACAAAAAGTGACTGTTTCTCACATTTTTCCTGTAACTAAGTGCTTCTTCAATATGGAAGCACAGTTTCTTTATTACAAAAGGTTCAGAAATGACTACACAATCTCACGGACAATATCGTGGTCCATCTTCTAATTAATTAACATCATAAGCTCTCACACTGCTTCCTGGACCTGTGCATGAGAAACAGAGCAACAGCTCAGTCTGGGAAACGTAAAAAATATCAGTAGCTGAAATTAGTTCATCAGCGTGCTGACTGATGAGAAAATGAGTCATATTTCAATCCAGCATTTCCATGCTAATATCTCAAGTTTATTCCTGGGGCCATTTGCTCTTGAGTTATTCTCTGCCAGCTAGTAATGGGCTGTGCGGCCCTAGCAAGGTCAAGAAACCCAAATTGGAAGAGGGTACTCACTCCAGAGACCCTGCTGGAGCACCCTGCTTCCTCGGGGTGTGTCTGTGGTTGCCAGAAGACAGGTGGTGATGGTCCTCGTTGTTGTCACCAGGATGCCAACAGACAGAAACTGGTTTCTCCTGGTAAATTCTTTTATGTTCTGAAGACCATGCTTTCACCAGTGAAACATGGAGCTGGGAGGTATGCTCAAGCGGTGAATATGGAGATAAGTCCTCTGTGATAGCCTTAGGGCCCTTGTGAATCAATACTAGCAGGAAGCCAGAGGCTGGGACACAAGCAGGGCCACCCAGGAAGCTGCTCCCGGCACCTTCTGCCCAGATCGTCACAAGAAGTGAGCTTTGTTTTGGAACAAGGAATTTCTCTTGTACAAAAATACTTTTCTGAAAGATTAGCTGAACCCCCAGACAAAAAGTGCAATTTAGTCCTGCTGGTGACAGTGTTGCCAACAGGACAAGGATAATGCCCATAAACCGTGTTTCCACAGCAGAACCCTCCTGCAGCTGCAAAGCTGCCCTCGATCCCTGCTTCTGAGCCACGCCCTTTCTCACAGTGGCAGTCCCAGCCCTTACAGCTCCTCCACTGCCTGCACAGAGACTGCAAAGAATCCCCATTGCTAGATGTCGCTGTTTCTCCCTAGTACCAGTCCAGCGCCGGCCACTCCCCTGCTTGCTCCCGAGAATATTATTTAGCACAGGCCCCCATCCTTGAAGAACCCTCTCCTCCTACTGAAGATGCTCCCAAGATGCCATGTAGTCCATTTTCTTGCTGCAGCAGCTAAATTCAACCAATTTCATTTGACTATAAAGTGTGCTTCTGTTGGTCTTTGGCTAGTGGGCGTCAATGAAAGTGAGCCTCAAAGTCCTAAAAAACAGCACTTTGTGAGGCTGAGGCGGGTGGATCACGAGGTCAAGAGATCGAGACCCATACTGGCTAACACGGAGAAGCCCCATCTCTACTAAAAATACAAAAAATTAGCCGGGCGTGTTGGCGGGCGCCTGTAGTCCCAGCTACTCGGGAGACTGAGGCAGGAGAATGGTGTGAACCTAGGAGGTGGAGCTTGCAGTGAACCGAGATCGTGCTGCTGCACTCCAGCCTCGGTGACAGAGCGAGACTCCCTCTCAAAAAATATATATATATATAAAATATTTTCTCTAAA